>NW_004797285.1:806904-862559 GCF_000002075.1 Aplysia californica | reverse complement strand
AGAGCTGTTGTTGTGTCCTGACATCTCATCGCTAGAGACCGCTTCTCTTACGTCTGTTTGTGACACCTTACATGACGACTTGTCTGCCCATTGCTGCTTTGCTTGAGATAGTTTCTCTGCCTGTGACTCAGCTGTTGGGGACAATACTGACCACTGAGTCTCACAGACAGTCTGGGAATCTGGCACCTCCTGAATCAGGCTTACTTCTTCAAGATCCGATTCCTCACTGTAAAGGACATTGGCAGTGAGATGAAAAACATGAAGTGAATTACCCAAGAAATAGATACATTTTTTATAAAAGTTTATTTAAACAGACAATGCCAGATAATCTGATTTACCTATATCTTGATTTCCGTTTTGAAAAATGTCTTTATAAGCACTTTCAAACTCAACCCAGAAGTTATAAACATTCCTAGAAACAACAACCAACCACCTCCCCTCCAAAAAACCCCAAGCATTCATATCTACATGAACAAAGATACATATCTTTCAGGGTGGATCTGACAATGCCTAGTGGTAGCCATCATGGAATGAGCAACTATGAAAAAAATTGTGACATAATCTTAACTTTTACGCTATGATGTGTAAATATAATGCTTTTCACTGTTGTAACAGGAAGTAAGCAGAATTATATGAGAATGATTTGAATCACCTGGCAAAGCTACAATTATTTATTTATTTATATTATTATTTTTTTCGGTAAGTATTTTACAGTGCTCGTAACTGCATACGGTAATTAAATATGAGCGCGCGGGGCACGCCAACATTTTTAATTGGTAGAAAATTTTGAATTTTGCACGGGTGGCGGCCAAAGCCTACTCTTTTCGATTTTAGACCACCAAGGGATCTTTAAAGTGCGCTATTTGCACACGAGACCTCTAAGATTTTTTGCCCGTGTCCGGGAAGGCAAGGTGTAGATCTTTCCTACAATAAGATCAGGGGTGTGGCTGAAAGACAGCAGTAAGAAAGAGCCAAGGAGTAGCAGTAGAAAGGCTGTAGAAAGACGTAAAGGAGGTGAAGGGGTGGGGCAGAAAGTGGAGACGAAAGCAGACGACAGAACATTGCAAGAAAGCAGGAAAGGATATGAAAGGAGACAATTTTAGAGACAATACTTTTTTTGGCGTTACTCCGATTCCAACCCGGGACCTTTGAATGAGAGGCGAACACTTTAACCTCTAGGCCAGGAGAGCCCCCAAAGCTACAATCTGATTTTTTCCTTTGTATGAACAGTAAAAAGAGTGAAATCATAAGTAAGAAATGAAAGGAAAATAAATGCGATTTTCAACAGTTCTGCCGCACATTACTATCCTCTGCAAGACCAGTCAGTTCTATGAAAACTTGGCAGTTTCCAAGTTAGCAGGGTCCGACTTATGATGATAAATTTACATCAACCAATGTCCCAGTGCATAGGTCACAATATGAAAAAAAAAAGCAGCTACATTTTTACCTTTAAAACCAGGATTTAATTCAGTAGAAAGTATACAGCAGGTGAATAGTAGTTTTCTTGATCCAAGGGAAAAAACCCAACTTAATCAGAGCTCCTACAACCCACATTACACCAGATTTTACAATTGATCGCTGTTAAGGACAATCGGGCTAACCCAGATTTCGGGGGTTTCCAGAAATCTTGACCTACACCAAAAGTGGGCATTGCCCTACCTACATGAGAAGTTTGGTTTCATTGGTATGTATTTTGTTTGGTTATAGAGAAAACTCTCCTTGTCTTTTAAAGAAACTGAACAATGGGCAAAAATTTTACCTTCGATTTTTCTCAAAACAGCATTTTTCGGGATAGCCCCCTTGTGCTTATAAGCGACCAATTCAACTGGAGTCACTGAAGCAGCTAAAGAGTAATGGAGGGAATTCAACACGAGCGTTACAAAACCATTTAACACTCTGCGGTCACTTGGCCCTATAATGCGTTGGAGAAAATTATCCATTCTATTCATTTCTGCCCCACGCCCGAGAAGTCCGCTGCAGTCGCTCTCCTGGCTCGGCGACCAGATGGGGCATTTTGTACTGCTGGCTCTGTGACTGTAAAGTGCTAACACAAACACTTTCAACAAAACCTCTGGCCACACCCTGGAGGAACGAACCTGTCTGTGTTGGAAGCTAGCACAACTGGCTGCTGGAGGTCATACACTTGGGTCTCTTGCCCAATCTCTATGCTAGGCTGAAGAGTCTGGCTCATACATTCTTCCTGGTCCTTCTGCTGATAAAACAAGACAAAAATAGATTGCATAAACAAAAATAATATAGGGGAATCTTCTATTATCTATAGTGGGAGAGAATACAAAGTATATTTTTGCGGACTTTTCCTTTTCTTCAGAAAACTACATTTTCGCTGCTCCCTTTAAGTTCAAGTATAACACACCAAAATTGGCAAACACATTAACAGCAATTGAGCTCTTAAAGTCGTAATTTCAGTAGTCCATGACATAAGCATTTTTTAAAAAGTACATCAAGATGTAAGGAAATTTTCAGCCAGATGTCACCTGGATGTGTCATCTCTGACTCAGAGGTTGACATGTAATGATACTCCACCCTTCACGGCCATGAGCTGCTGTTGCACATTTTGATATCCAGTTTTGTTTTGTTCGTTTATATCCAGGCCAGTCCATTTTTCATGTTGTCCATTCATGTTACTCTTTGTCTTCCCCTGGCTCTCCGCCCCTACATCCTTCAAGTAACTCTTTCACAATGGTCTGGTGTTGTTTTAAGTGGCCCAAGTATTGTATTTCCCTACATTTTATTTGATTCAGCAGGGTTTGCCCTGTGTGGAGAATCTTCTGACACCCCTCATTGCTCGTCTTTGTTGCTTTCCAATTTATTCTGGCCATTCTACAGTGGCACCTCATTTCAAACACAGTCATTTTGTTTTCTTCTTTTTTTTGTCAAAGTCCAGGTCTCAATGCAATTTAGGAATATGGGGAAAATGTAGCATTCCAGCATTTTCTTTTCTAAAAGTGAGAGATAGCTGCCTGGATTTAAATACTTTGTACATTTGGCAGAATCTTATTTTAGCATTTTCTGTTCTTACAGTTATATCTTTTTTACTTCTTCCATCATCTGTGATTTTTGCCCCTAGATATTTGAATTGGTGTATTTGTTCAATCCTATCGAAATGTAATGACCAGGCGATACCAAAAACTTATGAATCTTTCAGATTATACAACTGAATATCACATGTTGTAATATTGACAATTCAAACCAATCTTACACAATAATTTTACATATTTTAAATATTCAATAGATCATTGCTCCCTGAAATTGACATCCCCCTATTGCCTACAGTTCTCAACTAAATGGAAAGGAGCTGGGCAATAGATGAGCAACACCATACCAAGGTTGTGTCCTGGTCTTGACCAGAGCAGCCTCTTTTGTCGTCTACATCCCCAGCCAAGTTCATATCATCAGAGTCCATGTCTGTCTCTCTAGTTAAGCCAAAGTCATCTGGTGCCTGTGTCTCCTGGTCGTCAAGAAGGAATTGTCCACTGGCACATGATGCTTCATTTTCAGAAGATGAGTCCGGGATCTCAGTCACACCAGGACCTACAGATTTCTGAAATATCAAAAGAAAAATGCCCTCTTCCTGTAGAAATAATAACCTTACAGTGGTGAAAGGGGCACTAAAGTTTGACAATTGCACAAATTAAAAAAAAAATAATAAAAAAACAAACACTTTTACTAATTTTCAACTGAGTTTAGCATTTGCTTTTTACAACCAAAAATAAAACCCATCTATGATGAAAAAATAAAGCCTCTTTTAACTTACTTTTTCTTCCATCAAATTGATCTTCACACATATTGCATTCCATTCTCTGTATCTGAGTACTTCCAAACAAATCATATATTAACACTCTTCTCCTAGTGAGCAAGTCATGCTGCCCATTGACACCTTACAAAGGAAAATAGAACTTAAACAAAAGACCAAAATGAAGAAAACCCACACAGCTCTCACATAATTCATTAAGCACGTGGGACAGTCACACTTAACAAGGACACATTTTTTTAAAACATCACCTCAATACTTACATCCTCTACTTTCTCACAGCCACCATACGCTGAGTAAACCACTTCTTCAATCTTATTCTTCAGAATGGTTGCCGGGGACGCTACTGGCTTTGACATAACATCTGTATCACTCCCAGCATCATTACTGAGTGTTGTATCTCCGGCTGTTTCAACATCCTCATCATCAGATTCTATTATCTTTCTTCCTTGCCCTTGTTTGGCCCTTCTCTCATTAACATTTTTCAGAATGGTTGGCGGGGTAGCTACTGGCTTTGACATAACATCTGTATCACTCCCAGCATCATTACTGAGTGTTGTATCTCCAGCTGTTTCAATGTCCTCATCATCAGATTCTATTGTCATCTTTCTTCCTTGTCCTTGTTTGGTCCTTCTTCTCGTCTCATTAACATTTTTCAGAATGGTTGCCCGGGATGCTACTGACTTAGAAATAACAACACTCTCAGCATCTTTACTGAGTGTTGCATCTACTGCTTCCTCAATATCCTCATCATCAGATTCTATTGTCATCTTTCTTTTCTTCTGCTTGGCCCTTTCTCTGCTCTCCCTAACATTTTTCAGAATGGTTGCCGGGGATGCTACTGGCTTTGACATAGGACCTGTATCACTCCCAGCATTATTACTGAGTGATGTATCTCCAGCTGTTTCAATGTCCTCATTATCAGATTCTATCGTCATCTTTCTTCCTTGTCCTTGTTTGGCCCTTCCTCTGTTCTCCTTAACATTTTCCAGAATGGTTGCCGGGGTAGCTACTGGCTTTGACATAACATCTATATCACTCCCAGCATTATTGCTGAGTGGTGCATCTTCTGCTTCTTCAACGTCCTCATTATCAGATTCTATTGTCATCTTTCTTTTCTTCTGCTTGGCCCTTCGTTTGCTCCTCTTAATATTTTTCAGCAGCATCATATCAGTGTCTACATCCTCAGCTTCTCTTTCTTCTGCAGCCTGTTCTGGAAATGCCTGGCCCGATGTCCTAATCTCAGAAAACTCTCCTTCCAGGAAAGTCTCTACTGTACCATCAAAAGCATCCTTCTCATCACTCTTTTCCTGTTCTTCTTCCTTATTTTTCTCCTTGTGCTTCATGGCTTCCCTTTCATCATCTTGTTTGAATTCTTCACTTGGAGACCAATTCCACTGTTTTTTTACCTTCGAACTTCTGCGCCACTCCATCGCCTCTTTGCTTCTGTTAACCTTAACTCTTTTTCTTTCGCTTTTACTCTCTTGCACCTGGTCATCCAGCTGCTTAATTTCTTCAATTATCTGAACAGCTGCTTTCTTTTTGTCCTTACGAGCCATCCCAGAGTCTTCTTTCTCTGCTTCTTCAGACCGTTGTTCTGTTTGACCAATACTAGTTGATGCATCTTTCGGTAATTCAGAAGCAATCCCTGATCTTTCTGGCTCATCTGTCATGTCCTTTCCCTTTTTTAAAGACACAAATAAACAAATCATGTTCATCATGTACAGATATGCAAAAACATACATATTTTATGATACAAATATGAAACATTAATATTTTACGGCTATTATTAACTCTTTGAACCGTGGATCTTCAATGTCCAAAATCCTTATCCGTGGGCTCATCAAAAAGTCGTTAGCTGCAGGTGTAAAGGCCTTACGGAATACCAAGATATACACTCCCAATCAATTTACTGATCTAAAATATCAACAAGGCTGTATTTGGGCAGGATGCATACATGTGTGTATTAAAATTCAAAAAGGATCTCTGAACATGCAATCTTTTCAGCTGCTATACAACAATACAATAGTTTGTTTTTACACCTGAGTACAAAAATATAACACAAGACGCCACATGCTCCCACTCACATACACTGATACATGACTTTATTAACAAAGCTAATTTCTTACAGGTCAATTTAATATAAAAAAATTACACATTTAATATCCCTTTCATATTTCTCACTCTAATCCTGACTAAAAGTCCTAATACCTCAATTGTGCGCGATGCGTCTGGGTAATTTCTTTTCCTTAATCATAGTTGTTCATAATCCCACTGCTGATGAATGTGCACTTACAAATTACAAGTAAAAAGAGACGTGGCTTTTCCCAGTCCCCCCCCCCCCCAACCCAAAGGTAAAGAGCTTCAGCTTTCTTCAGTAACACAAGTTCACAGAGGTAAATAAGGCGTGCAAAACAGAAGAAAGGAATCTAACCTTTAACCTTAACTTGAAAATTAAAATAAACCAAGGAGAAAAACTACATGAAACAAGAGAAGTATGAAAAAACAAAACTTTTAATATTAGGCATACCTTGCTCTGTTCAGGCATTGATTCCAAATCTTCTTCTACGTGACCTGTACTTTCAAGGATTGCTTTCTGCACAGGAAAGTCAAAAGCAAAAGCAAAGTCAACAGAATAATAACCTAGAAAAAGTAAGCTACAACGATCTCAGTAGATTCAATTATACACATCAAAACAATTCTTACTTCATGACCACAGTCTGAAGTCAAAGGAAAAATTAAAGCATGAACACACACTCACTGTAAACACATCACTGAAAACTTGATCATTACATGGACTGTGACCAATCATTATTACATGATGCAGGAGAGGATTGTTACGACAGGTGAGGTGGCTTTTCCGTAGCAATGTGAATCAAGCCTGTATATAAATGTGACAAAATTTAGGTCGCTACTATTGGAGAAGTACATTTGGTAAGGTGGGGCAGGTACTGGTACCCAGTACCGGAATTCCCGGGACTACCATAGGCAGTAGTCAGTACCGGCACCAGGCCACCAATACTGGTACAGGGAAGCAAGTGGTACTGGCTCTGGGAAGGTGCTCACACCAAGTGCTTAACACAACGGGTGATGTGCCCTTGGAACTAAAACCCCATTTACTGTGCAGTGTGTTGAAGCTTTGACGTCCAGATGCACAGCACAAAGCCCTAAGTGGAAACAAAAGTGAAAGTAGACCTTGAGAATGTCCCAAGCCGGAATGCCAAATCGATACTGCTTCCGTTATAGTTGAAATATCACATGTGAGTAAAGAACCAACATTCCCCGAAATTTAAAAAAAAAATTGTCAACACATAAATGCGATAGGTTGGGGGGGGGGGCGCAGAATGCAGAAGTGGAAACACTAGACGTTAAGAGCGTCTGACATCTGTTCTCAGTCCAAGTACTGGCGGAACTCGACACCTAGTACTGATAAAGTACCAGAACTCAGTTTCGCTGGGAACATCCAGCACTAATTTTTGAAGATGGGCAGGTTGGTCACTTGCTTCCTTAAACAATAAATGAAAATTTGCTAAGCGTGCACTCACCATAATCCCCTTTCGTTCTTCTTCTGACATTCCCAACGCTGTCTTGTGATCTATGCCGGCTGCTGTATTAGAAACATTGCAAAAGAAATCCATAAGACTATACCGATGCATACAATTCACACATGTGTAAACTTAACATGAGGCAAACAGCAGTGTAGACTTACAAGACAAACACTGAAACAGGATTTTTTAGTTTTATTAAAAGTGTTACAGCACTTGCAACACAATAAGGTCATAAAAGTGCCAAAGAATAGATTACGTGTTACAAGACAGTAACATACACAAAAAAGAATGAGGGGAGATAAGGACGACAGATGTTTGATAGGAAAGATGGAGCAAACCACACCACAGCACCCACCAAAAACCCATTGAAACAGGTCTGAACACATTTAATTTAACAAACCAGTCAACAACAAAATGCATTTTAACAAAAGCTCATATATATATATATCCGTAATGACAAGTAAAGAGAGGTGAAAATGGAGCTTTCATGTTCGACTCTCATTCAATAGGCCCCAGGTTGGAAACCTGACAAAGATGGACAATTTTATTTTCTAAAATTTTCTCGTTCCCCTCCTTTCCTGCTCTCTAACAATGTCATGTCATTTTTGGCTTTCGTCTCCACTTTCTGCACAATATATTTATACAACATTATAAAAGCATACCAATGTTGTAATTGTAGGCAAAGTTGTGCACCTGCTGAATCAGGAGGCCTGCAGGACAAATCACCAGCCCTGCTCCTGACAACTGAAAAGAAAGCCTCACTTTCCCTCTTAAAAACTTCCCCAAGATACGAGCCAGACATAACTATTTTGGAATTGTGATCATTAGAAGAGAAAAGTTATCAATTTCTCATCCCTAATAATCCTGTCTGAGCACCAAAAAAAAAAAAATGGGCATAGCAAATTTAATTTCTTTAAAAATTCGAAATCTTTTACAAATCAGAAAGACATCAGCATAACCTTACACAGCTGTTCAGTTCTACTATCCTTCCGGAGCACTTAGTTTAACCCATCCGCTGACCTCCAGGGGTCATAAATCCCACCTGACAATCGGGCTACGCATCACTTCCTAGGCAATAGCGCTGTTAGCCGATTTTGGGTAGAAGTCTGTAATTTTCACTTGATTTAGACCCCTGTAAATGTCCTCTCTTATCTATCACTATGGGTGTGTGAGGTATCAAATGAAAGCCCAGACTATCCCAAATAACCTACATCCTTTAGTTTGGTTCTAGTTCTAATCGTGTTCACACACTGCCTCTGTACTTAACCCTACCTAGTGGTGCACGTATTTTTTGGATTGCTACAAAGATCAGGATTTTTTTCCATTTGTGAAACGCAGATTGTTATCCTTTTTTTATCTGCCGTATCAAGAGTCAGTAAGGAGGTTATTTTTGAAAAAATTGTTTAGATTCACTGGAAAACTTTAACAGGACGGCAAGTTTTGTTACTTCAGCCTGTAATATTTTCGCGGCCGCCGTGCTGCCCCGCGTGGTATTCACCGGAGGTCCCGCTTTCACTTTCCCCGACTCTTTATCGACAAGTGTTAGGAGAGTCTGCTACAAGAGGGAAAATGAAACACTCCGGAAACTACACCTTGCGGGTTAAAAAATAACCCCGTGTAGAACATGCGAGGGCCAGAAGTAAAAAAGTTAAGGAGGCAAACCAGAGCAGATATTTAAGTTTAAAAAAATGACTTACTCGTATTCTATCGCGCAAACGTGGACAAAGATAGTGCAGACACACATCCCTGTGAAATGTTCAACAAATTAATGTGTACAGAACATATACACTCAAGGAAACAAATTCGAGAAGCAACTCTATCTGCAGCGCAAAAAAGTATTTAAGAAAGTTAACACAGCTGGAGACCTTACCATAGTCGATCTCTGATGGGAAACCATTGTCACCAATACTTGAAGCGCCCAGTGTACACAAACATCACAAAACACATTTACACACACACTGCGGCTCTTACATCTAACCAAAACATCATAGACGCAGCCCACGCAATCAGACATAAATCTGATTTATTAAACAACAGCTATGCTGAAGTACACCACCTCATTTCTCACACACCTAAAATACAAGAAACTGACATTATAGGAACAGCAATTTGTGCATATTTGAAGCTGTACTGACGATTATTTCCAAACGCAGTCAAACAACTCATATTAGAGCACCACTGTCTGCCTTTTATTTAGGGATATGGATTTGGCCTGGGTTTAATGGGCGAGCAGGGTGGCAAACTTGTGTACTCCAGCATCGCAAAACTGGAGAAGAGGACAGTGGGAATTAAAGAAAGGGAAACAGTTGAAAACTGTTACTGAAGCCCACAGACCGCAAAATGCGTCCGCGCCTAGGCAGCACCTTTGAAAGGAAAAAAGAAGAAGACAACTAGTCTGTGACTCTTTTGCAATTATTGTTATAAGTACATGTATTCACATGTTATGTGTTTGTGAATGTGAAAGCAGCTCTAGCCGTGAGGAGACAACAAGGAAACTCTTGTTTCATGGAACTTGATAGCAGTGAACCTTCTACAAGTTCCATATTTGTGAAAACTGTGAGGAAACAACGAAAAATCTCTCATTTAATTATTTGACAGTGGTAAATCTTCTACAATTTCCCCATTTCTGAATGAATCAAACCAAAAGTAAGTGTTTCTGAAAGTTCATCATGTCACTGTTGTATACCCCTGATTATTTTAGAGATCTGTAGTACACATTTTAAAATATCATAAATTCAAAAAGTAGACCTATGAAACAATTTCCCCCATAGATGCCCTCAATTGCGGCCATGTTTTAAAGGGTACCCTGCTAATAATACCAATAAAAAGTTATTTGCTGTACAGTCCAAGAATGCATCTATCTGTTGATAGTAATTTCACGTTGATTTGTTTTTATAGGAAAAGTCACAATGAAGCAATTAAACTATAAAAATTGTTACGTCACAACAGTTCACTCGCAGACCAAAGGTCAAAGTGACCTCCGTGACCACCCGGGCGCGGCATGACTGACCGGGTCAATTCCTCAGGTAACTAAGCGCTCCGCTCGGGAACAGCCATGCTTTTATCATAGAATATATTTAATGACTTAAATATCTAAGACCATTTTTTTAGAGCCAGCTGGAGGCAAACAAACTTTTAAGACATACAAACCAAAAAAGTAGTCTTAGAAATCAACTAAAGCTTTCCCTCACTGTTTTTTTCCCCTTTTTATTTATAAAAATTATTGCAACTGTTTTACATCACCTTGACATGAACACAGTTCAGATCATCAAGGAGGAGGGCTGCTTTGGCATTGTCTACCAGGTCAAAGCAAACACAGGCAGAAGTGGACACAATATCACAGAGACAGACGGAGGGGTCAACAATTAATGCAATACTGAGATTAAAAAGTTCCCCATTCGAAATCAACCTTACATTTTCGGCTAGCAATTTAAAAGAGTTTTAAAAGCTATAATCACTCCTACATTGCAGACATTGTTAACCTCATTTTGCATACAATAAATTCTTTATGCAAGTAATTGACACATAAAAGGCAACTAACCTTCTAATAAACGTTGTTCCTTCAAGTTCATTTCATTTTCATTCTCTTGGTCTCTCCCAATTTCATCTTCTGCAGGTGCATCTGCATGACCTCGAGTCCTTCCTCGTCGAGTTACTCTCTTCATCTGTGAAAAATAACATATAAAATTGAACAATAAAAGGATCCCAATATCATCATTGACTTAATTTATCGGCCTTCAAATTAGGAATAGGACTGGTTTACAAAGCACTTGAAGTTAACTAACTTACAGCAACAATAAAAAGGGTATAATTTTACTTTCTCTGCAGCACACAGAGATGCACTGCTTTGGGGATCAAGAACACAGTAATTTTTGCTGCAGATAACACACACTAAAACTGTTGAGTAAATCATTTGTGAAGTAGCACTGTGAAATCAGGCGCTTGTCAAAATACTGATATATTCAGAGATAACGCATTTTTCTGCCAGTTTGGAAATTTTTATCAAATTTTTCTTTTTGCCGAAACCTCTTTTTTACATCCATAAAAACACATTTCCACGTGAATTTTATGGAAAAACATCAATTTAAGGAAAAAAAATATGTCACTTTTCTGTTTTCAATGACTCTTTAGCTATTGGAGTTACCAAACTTTGGCGGCCATTTTCTTGCTATTTTCACCACTGAAACTAGGCGACCTAACTTCCTTCAATCGCAAACATCTCGAGTTCTATTCAAGATGGATATCTATTTCATTGAAAGCAAGGCAAACAAATCAGCTTTCAGATGATTTTATTCACAATTACTTTCAAGAAAATTTCAGAAGGAAATCTGTAACAAGCGACCACTATGAGAAACAGAGTAGAATAGAGGGTTAGGGTTAGGGATAATTGTAGGGGCTGGTTCAGGGTTAAGGATAGTTAGGTCTCTTCTTTATTTGTTTATTGGGGTGGTCGCTCGTTACGGAAGGAAGTCCTTCCAAAATTTCAAACTTAATAGTAGTAGAACATTGGGACCGATATGGTTTTTAATATTCGAAAGTATTGTGCTAAGCCTAACTGCATGGTGATTTTCTTTATTTCCCTGCTTTGGACTTTGGACAAATTAAGGGGGTTTCAGTGGGGCATGCCTCCTTGAGGTATATATATAAAAAAATTGGGGAGGGGCATACACCCACATTTTCCCCCATAATTTGGTTAGCGTAACTTATAATTTCCACCCCACAGCACACAGGTGCACTACTTTTGGGCACTAAGCTGCTGCATTTTTTTACCGCAGAACATGCAGATGTGGCCACAAAACCTGACTGTCTTCATTTCAAGAAATCTCATTGCACACAATTTTCCACATGAAATAAGGGGAAAAATAGACAGAAGCGCCTGTCCCTCCTTCCCCTAACCAGATTTCCTCCTCGGTAAGGATTACAGGGCCAGGGCATGTATATCCCCCCCCCCACCACGATTTGCGGAGAATGGCGTCATGAACGTAGTTTGCAGGTTACATTATGACATTCCAGGTAAGGTGAGGCAAGTACCCGGGTAAAGAGCTCAAAACCGGCTATCCGGGTATTGGTGTCGGGTACCCCCAGGTTTTCTACTCCCCTTCCTTAAATCCTATGCAAATGTACTTAAATTACGTCCCTTCGTTCGAACCTTATATTAAGTACTGAGTACTTATCGATCAATACTGAGCTCTCTTAGTCGATTCAGTAACTTGATCGAATTGGCCACTGGCGGTTCTTTTACAGAGTGAGCTTCGCAAGCGCTTCACACAACCAGAGGACAAGTATTTTGTGGCAGCATCAACTATCCTCGACCCCTGTTTCAAACGACTTCCTTTAAGTGAAGGCGCAACGAAAAAATAAAAACTCGCCTTCTTTCAGTGATTAGAGACAAACAAGGACACAGACATGATCAAACACCAGGCTCACCATCGGTTTCAGCTGCTGAAACAGAACCTCCGGCAAAAAAAATAAATAATTGTGGCAAGCCTTCAACGTGCAAGCAGAGGAGCATATCAGAATCTATAGGTAAACTTCTCTCTGCCACTTGTAACAAGTGCCATAGGTCCAACTGAATCGGTACTACTTTGAGATCGCTCCTGGCCAGAAAGGGAGAGGACAATCCACTGACCCGATGATGTCAATATGAAAAGCTTTTCCGGAACTCAGCCAGGAAGCCAAAAAGCTTTCGGCTATTCCAGCAACATGCAATCAGAACGGCTGTTCTCCAAGGCTGGTGAATTGATTTCGTCAGAGAGGACTTGCCTTGGCGAAAAACATGAGGACAAACTTTTGCTTATTAAACAAAAATTTCAAATGATCGGCCCCCTCTTTCCCGGTCCAGCAGGTGTAATATGTTTTGATTTTCTCAAAGTCATTGACATGACTTCATTAAGAGTTCGAGACCCATTGCCAATCATTGTCTTGAAATTTCCCCATTATTGCGTGTATGCTTACTTTGTGGTGTCCAATTTTGATGATTTTGAAAATAAAACAGACAAACCAACAAAAAAATAAGAAGAAAAAACACCCCCCGCCCCTCTCCACAACAAGACAATAGAAATGTCGGGTATCCCTTGGGTATTTTTTTAATACCTTAGATAGTTCCAGCCCCAGTTCATGGCATCCTGAATTTAAGATTTGTTGTAGTCTAGAGAATGATCTTGCTCACTTCACACCATAAACTTTGGAAGTGGCTATTCTCATCCGGGGTGAAAATAGAAAAACGATCTACCCCTCACCCCGGGTGAGACTTGCCAGCGTAGGCTATTCTCACCCGGTGCGAAACAAGACCTGCTTTTCCTCATTTTGGAATACTGTCTATCGGTGTGGATGATCAAATTTATAAAAGCCAAGAAAAAATTACGTTATATAGCACAAAAGTAAGCTAATTTGATCATGATGATCTTCAAAGATGCTATGGCTATTTCACTGTTCGAATCGACCCGAACTACGCGGGTCGCCATTTTGTTTTGCCCGGAAGTTCTCGCAAGATCTACTCCTCCCCTCTCTCTCTGTCTCTTTCTGAATACTGTCTATCGATGTGGACGATCAAATTGACCAAAACAAAGTTAAAAAATGATGTTAAAACACAAAAAAGTAAATTAATTTGGTTGTCTACAAAGATGCTACGCTATATTTTACTTTTCGAATCGAGCCGAACTACGTGGGTCGCCATTTTGTTTTGACCGGAAGTTCTCGCGCCACTCCTCTCTCCACTGCAAACAGACAAAATTGTACGCTTTTAGTAGGCTACAGTTGTAATGGAACGTTTGTTCACGGCACAGAATTCTACAATTTTTCTGTTATCACAGTGTAGAATTCTGTGGTTTAGGGTGAACGCAAAATTTGTTGGCCTAGATCTAGGCTATAACGGTGAACGCGCACCGGGTGAGAATAGCCAAAAGACTCGCCAGCACTATTCTCATCCCGGGTGAGAATAGAGGTGGCCATAAACTTTACCCGCTAAAAATATATTCACCCCCCTCCCCACATTGGCCTTTTTCCATTCTCCCTTGTTTCTTTCGAATGATCTTTTTCACATTTTCGAGCGTTGCCGGGTTCGCACACATGGGAAAACGATGAAAGTCGCATTAATTACACGCTTGGCAAGAAAGAAGGCCTTGTTGACTGCGGCTGTTTCGCTGTGCCCTCCTTCACCCTCCGTTGCATTCGGACCACCCCTGCATATTTATTCGTGAGTATTCCTATGCCTATGCTATTCCTCATTCACTTTGAGCGACCATGGTCCATAATTTTCAGTCGTGCCTCTGTACGTCTTGTACCAATGTTGAATGTTGGATAATTCGGGGGCCGTGAACATACATGTAACTGTAACGACAACGTAACTTGCAAACTAGGCCTACGTTCACAGCGCCATTAATATTAACGTATTCACTACATTTACATAAAAGGTGACTAGATTCAAGTGTTAAAATTGCGACAGAGTGAACACGGCGTGTTTATTGATGAGAGTGAACACGGAGTAGGAGCTCTTTTTACGTAGAGATCTAGAATCTAGATCTAGATTAGATCTCTAGATTCTAGAGTTAATGATTAGAATCTGACATACATCTAGAGCAGGCATTCAAATGTTTAAGACGAATTTGACAAAGCTTTTGCTAGAATCTAGACTCTAGATCTAATCTAGATATCTAGATCTAGATCTAGATCTAGATCTAGATTAAATTTAATTAAAGATGAAAATTGTGTTGCCTTTAGGAAGAGAAATCATCTTAGAGAGTTGAGAAGGAGAAGTCCACATGACGATTTGGCCAAAAGAGTAGAAGTGGAAAACAAAACAGAGTTTGGCATTACACTACACGGAATTTAGCGCACTTACTTTCGTTCAACCATTAGCCAGATAGACCTAGAGATCAAGATCTAGGCCTAATGCCTCTGTAAACTGCAAACAAGGCAAAAGGAGAGAGACTCAGAGAGATCAGCAGGGCTCAGAATACCGAGAATAGTGCTGAGTGAGTGCAGTTTAAATTTCGTGTTTCGTTCGTTCACCCAGTCACTCAGGACGAAGGCTATGTTTTGAATGTTTTCATATTTTTCCCCGCGGAATGTTACGGTAAACATTAGCCTAGTTTCAATGTTATCATTCTGAATTTTTTTTAACTTCAAAAAGCTGTCTGAAAATATTGAATGATTATTGGCTAGAAAAATTGCACAAAATGTTCAGCACGTTTATTTTGAAAAAAGAATTGAGCCTAATTGGTCCAAAAGCAAGAGTGTCCGACCAGAGAAAATATTAGTATTAGCCTATGATGGTTGGTGGTTGAGTTTTTAATCTTTACAGTAGGCCTGGGACTACTACAGTACTGAATTGTTCCTCAGCCTAAAGTTTCGACTTTAGTTGCCATAATTCTATTTTGAAAACTGGATACAATATTTGTAATTTTATTTTGATTTCTTTTGATAACTCTACCAGCATATGAAATCAATTACCATACATTCGAAGACATATTTGAGAACTCTGCATATGATCAAAGTTTCCTCCCCCTAATTAACATAGATTGGATCAAAATGGCTGCCACATTGTACTGATGTCAACAAATGAACAGTGATGGCTGTACGTTCTTTTTTAAGCTATAGTTTGGGACTTTAGTTTGTCAAGCAGTGATACAGCTAATTGAGTAAATCATAGATAAAGGCACAGAAAAGAACTTTAAGCTTCCAGAGTGAATAACTCCTTTAAATAAATCGAATACGTTGAAACTTATCACAAACACACACCAGTACAGGAAACCAGTCACAGATCAGCCTATTATTTGCTGGTGGTAAGGCGTTGGCATTGTTATTGTCACTATTTATGTATGTCATTGCCTTTGTAATATGAATCTAGCAAACATGAGTGTTTAAAAGGAAATGCAGCTGACACAGGTGCGATCTTAGAAATGGCTGTAGTTATTCGCACCGATTATTCGGACTCGAGTCCGAATATGAAAAAATGTTATTCGGACTCTGATTCTTGTCCAGCATGACATCACTTCCGACTTCCTGTGACTCATGAATCCGGCTTCCTGTCCTGCCTCACTCGTGACTCGCCTCAGGCTGGGTAGAGACCGGGATCACTTCGGGCAAAAAGGCGTTTTGTGCAGGAGCCGAGTTTTAATCTTATGATGAATTTGAGGCCGGCCTGAAAAGTTACAGCGCTTCTAATAAATGTTTATTTGTCAAGAGGTCATCAGAAGCAATTAAAGATGGCTTGTTAGCGTGTGTCGGGGTCGGATGGCCGGCCTGCACACGTGTGGCTGTGTACGTGTCGGGGAGGGTGGTGGGAGGGGGGCACTATCGGTCCGGGCTTTGAACGTCGCATACACGCGTCAGTCTTTTTCCCCCCGGCAACTGATCATTATTACAATAATAAGCTAGTCTTGACGTAGATCTACGTAATGAATTGTGCGCTGGTCTATGGAATCAAAAGTTGCCGTATGCTCAGCTCTACACAGCAACACAATTTTTTCTTGGTAAACAGTCGATATGACACAGGCTTGTGTATTTGAACGAATCGGTCTTTTTTTTTTTTACACAGCTCATAATATGCAGGTGCCAGGTGGTATGCTAATCTTCAATTTTACCTTTTACTACAACAAAGAAAGTGGGAAACGTGGGGGGGGGGGCGTATCAATGAGGCGGCGGGCATTGGATCGGCAGATAAGATGTGGGGGAAACTAAAAAATGGCGGAAAATTGGAAACACTGAACGTTAGATCTATAGAACGAAGACACTTCCTTTTTTCCGGACCCGAGTCCGAATAACATTTTTTCATATTCGGATTCGCGTCCGAATAAGAATTTTTTTTATTCGGACTCGAGTCCGAATATGAAAATATGTTATTCGGACTCGAGTCCGAATAACGACGGCCTATTCGCACAGGGTGTGTGAATACTATGAAATTTTATTCGCACAGGGTGTGTGAATACTATGAAGTTATATTCGCACAGGGTGTGCGAATACTATGAAGTTATATTCGCACAGGGTGTTTCAAAAAAAGGATGGAAATCGGGCCTACCATTTCCTCATTTTTCCCCCTCATCGCGCAAGGACAAAGATATAAGGGGCTGGATTGAACCAGAGAGTTGATTGAACTTTGGTGGACCCGCCGTGTTTATATGTATTAATGCGCACTAGGCAAACAACGGACTTATACATTCATGGGTCCTAATCGACCGCTACGCGAAATAGTTCCCGGCGACGGGAGGCGGAGTGAGTGAGACTTGTTCCCGGCGACGCGAGGCGGAGTGAGTGAGGGCTGCGAGTAGTACTAGCTGCGAGAATACCACGAGAGAGAGATAGAGAGAGAGAGAAGGGGGGACGAGACGAAGTTGTAAACGGACCTGCATTTTATTATCCGATTCACTGAAGAGATCGAAGTCCGGAATATCTAGGCGTCGGATGAGGACGTTTACCGCAGGAACAGGCGCAGGGTTCTCACTATTATATTAGTATTACTTGATCCCAGCCGCTGTTTCTTTTTAGGGGGAGGCAGTGGAGGGAGACCAGAAGTGGATGATTGACCAGCAGGTTCCTGATTTTTTTTATTACATGTCGTAGGCTTATTTTTGCTCCTTTTCTTTTGAGGGGGAGGCAGCAGAGGGAGACCAGAAGTGGAGGATGGACCAGCAGGTTCTTGGTTTTCTGAATTAGTCATAGTACGCTAATTTTTGGTGGACCGCACCTTCTGCACTTAAGTTATTAGGATACTTATAGATCTAGTATCGACAATTGGGGGGGGGGGGGGGGGGGGGGGGCCTGCCACATACATGCAAATCATTTAACAGAAAAGTGGACCAGGAACATTTTATAGTTTGCTCTGCCCAAGAACTTTACTTTATAGTGGACCCACATTGCCAGCCTAGGCAAGGCCTAAGAGGTACCATGAGACTAATTAGAGACGATAGAGGCGCAGGTGAAGTTTATCAGACCAGTGAAAAAAGGGGGAGACATGGTGGAGGTATCTAGATTTGTTTCTAACCTGTACTGTAGCTATGCTGTCTTTTCAATTCAGTTCAGACTTTTTCTTCTCTTCGCTTACTTGGGCCATGACTTGACCGTAGCCTAGATTCTAGGAGAAATGGAGAATCGGGAAGGATTTTTACCTGTCCTGTACCGTGGTCTCCATAATCCGTATTAGATCTAGATCTAAACATGATGAATAACAAGCAAGCATAGAATGACCATTCCTTTCTTTTTAAAAAAAATCTTCCACTCACACCAGAATCTACTCTTAAATATCTAGATCCACATTAGATAAAGAAAAATACATGTGTATAGTCTGTATTTAGTAACCCATCACCATCATGCCCATGTAGATCATAATGGGAACAATAGATCTAGACATCTAATGGGCCTGTCTGTTCTCAGTGTCACTGGGAATAGTTTCTTGGCTTCATCCCAGTGACAGTGGGAACAATTCTGGCCTCTTCCCAGTGCTTTCCAAAATTAAGACCCTTAGCCTAAAACTAAAGGTGGGATACCTGGGTGTGACAAATGAGGTCCAAAATCAACTTAATGTAGTAACTCTGTAGTAATACATCATATTATTTATGGCCAAATGATTGCAGTTTTACTTTTAGGGACTATTCACAAAGACCCCATCCCTCTTGTCACCTTTCCCAGGACCCCCCCCCCCCCCCCCTCAAGTTGCTGTCAACCAAAATTATGTACACATGTGTACGTTTAGATTGCACCTTTGATTTTAAAACAAAATTGTTTATTAATTTAAAGAATACAATAATGGTGGCGCTGCCCCTGCTTGCACTGGAACCGGATCGACTGGTACATGTATACCGCACTCAAGGGGTCTGTTTGGCCAATTTTGGTGGATCGTGTCACCACAAATTTTGTGTTATTAGTACTTTCATACTCTTTCAGAGGGTCTGTGAACTCTGAAAAGCTCTTGAACTTGGCTCCCACGTCCATGCTGAATGGATCTAGAAAAACTAGAACTAGATCTAGGTGTTGAGTAATTTCAGATTTACGATGCAATAGCCTTGGGGCCAACAGAACGCTACTGGCAAGGTTCCCTCAGGGCTCTGTTTTGAAAAATGAAAAGCCATGCAGGTAAGCTTATTATATAGGCCAAGACTGCCTAGTTTCGCGAACTCTCGCGGCATTTGCCAATCTCGCACAGCGTTCGCAGCGCGCAACGATCTCGCGCAGCGCGCAGGTCGGGTCGACCCTGTGCGAATATGATTATTTCTTATTCGCACACCCTGTGCGAATAATATTATTTCTTATGCGCACACCCGGTGCGAATAACCACCTCCTTTAGAAATTGATTACCGGTGTCTTTATTGGACTGTAGAGTTATATTTAGGCATCACGGCCACCTCTATTCTCACCCGTTGTGAGAATAGGGCAGGCGAGTCTTTTGGCTATTCTCACCCGGTGGGTGTTCACCGTTATAGCCTAGGCCAACCAGTGAAGTGTTTACCCTGAACCACAGAATTCTACACTGTGATAACAGAATGGCCACCTCTGGACGCTTAATAACCCTGGTGCCCCCTGGGGAATGCTGGTTGTAAGAAAGAATTAATCTCTATAAGCTCACAGATTAAGAGTTCAGACTTTTAAAATAATATGTATGCCTGGCCTATTTTGTCATGGTCAAGTTTTCTTTCCCACTTGTCGTATGCAGCAGATGATGAAAGAGTTGCTTTGCTTATCAGAGCATGGAAAGACTCTGGGAAGCTGCTAACCATCCCCAATTTAATGGGAAAATCAATTTGTTAATTTTCAGATAATCTGAATTAGTAATGAACAGCTAGAGCTAGAGCCTATGATTTATCGCGTCCATGTGTTGTCATTTGTTTTTGTTTTTAAACTGTGCGTAGAAGTAGGAAAACCCGTATGGAGCCTAAAAATATCAGCTGCAGAGCTATAAATTTCCTTAAACTGAACCTCATTTTATTTGGCCTTGAAATTAAGGTTCCCTTTTTTTAAAAATCAATTCTGAAAGGTTGGCCTCTCTGCACGTTTTAGTATTGACCGAAGATAAGCCCAGGTTACAGAAGACAGTATATCTTTACTTTCACTCCCACATGCAGATGCACTGCTTTTGGCGTAAAACTGTTGTGTTTTTGGCTGCAGAACCCATGTATGGTCAGTAGAACTGTCACAGATAAATTAATTGTTTTCAAGATAATTTCAAATCCTATTTTTCAAGACATAGAATTAATCAATTATGGGGAAATACCCTGAAAATTTTTAACTTCTTGGAGGACATACCCAGAATTCAGCAGTGACTCTCTTCCCCCGTATAGAAATTTGAAAGAATTAAAGTTGTAATCTCAATACCAAGTACCGACCAATCTTCTTTTTGTGCTAAAAACTTGACTCGCTGAAGATTTTGGAAAGATTTTTTTTTTCAGCGAATGCTCCAATTTCTCCGGCAAGTGTTAGTTTGCATTAGTACAGCTAACACAAAAATATAAGTCAGTGAAAGGCTATTGACTGACGATTCTCTGTCGGGGATGGGCAATAGTGTAGACTAGTATACTTCTGTTGTGTATAGGGGAGCTTGCATTCACTTACGTCGATGCATGTGTATGTAGCTAGTATTGACGACAAGTGTGTCAGTACGCCTCCTCTTCAACAGAGATTACACACTACACAACAGCTTGCTGGCATTCTGTAAAATAAGTGAAGTTTTAGAAAGTGGACCGTAGCAGACACTTTAATGAGATCTAGTGAATCAATTTGTATTTTTGTGTTTTGTAGAAATGCAAACTTCAAGAATGTCTTTGAAAGGGGTGAATAAAGTGATTGCTTTCAGGTTTTTTATATTCCTATGGCTGGTGTGATTTGTGAGCACACCCAAATATATCATCATCTCCTACTTTTTTATGTTTTCTCCATTTTGTAATTTTCTTTAAAACATTTTGTATGCTTTTATTTCACAGAAAGTTTATTTGCTAGTTGTCCTACTCCCAAATACAAGCCATGTGAGCTGATGAGGATGAATATTGCCAGATCTGGAGATGACACAGTGCTTTGCTAGAGATGAAATGAGGCTCCTGCTTTATTCGCCATGCAAATATTTATAATGACTTTGTTGGAACATGGGAACAGTTTCATCACACAAGGCCTTGCATCTGAATATGACAATGCAACTGCTCGTGATGTGTGACAAGACTCTAAGTTCCCCCTGCTCTAATACTACGCTCTGCAATGGGGATGTTGGCATTCCTGTTGTGTCTCTCACAACATCATTTGAAGATGTTGAAAAATTGAAAATGAAAATCAGTGCGCAAACTTTGTATGATGGGGATCACGTGAAGAATATACCTAAGGAAGATTCTTGTGATTCTTTGAATGGTGAATCTCATTTAACATGTGAAAACAAGCAATTAGAAAGCGAAGTTCAGGTTTCATCAGGGACACTTAATAAGAGTGAAGAAAATCATGGAATGAATACTAATGAAGGCTTTTTAACAAGCAATCATCTGTCTTTGAAAGAAAATAGTGGTCAACATGCAGCAAAAGATAGTACAACTCTTAAAGGACCTGGCCAAGGCTTATCAATATCATGCATCCCTCAACTTAGCTCAGAGCCAAAGAACCATGTACCAAAAGCTGGCACGAATGTATCAGGTTCTGCAGTAAATGATTTACCTCTTGAGGTTGGTGCCAGTGCTCGTTTCTCAAAGGTCTTAGAAAACATATCATTACCTCTCTTGTACATACCTACTACGAAGCAACTTGTAACTACCGCCAGCAGTGAAAAGGCATCAGATTTAAACACATCATCAGCCTCTGCTCACGAGGATGACAGCCTCAATAAAGATGGAGAGGCAACCAGTCGAGATTTTTTGTGCAATGACCAAGAGTCTTTGAGCAGCCCAAACCAGGACTTGTCTTCGAGTGCACTTCTTGCCCCTCCCCTTTCTATGCATAGAGCCCACAGCACTCAGGAGTTTCACTGCATGGGCAAGTTCCCGGACACAGATCGCCTGACTCTGCACAGTGTGGATAGTTTCCAAGGCCTAGCTCAGCATTTAGAGTTAAGCGGCAGTAACACTTTTGGTGATAATTCTAGTCTGTCAAGTGTAAGCACTGGAACTGATTTCTCTGTTTCTGCTGTTTCCGCGGGTGATGACTGCTATCATTCAGACTCAAGAAGCCTTTCACAACATGTCACAGATGAATCTTTATTTATGGATATCAGTCTTCATACACGGAACTCCTTTGACAAAGGTCGAACTTCTGCTTCATTGGATGGAAAATTTAAAGATGAACACATTCCCGTTTCTCAGGCAGCAAAAAAAACACCTTTAATTGGTCTGAAGTAAGTTGTGCTTACTATTAAGAAATGTTATGTCTTAATTTTTTTAATATATTATATATATATATATTCATAGGTCAACCATTTTATTTCTCATAGCTCATAGACACATACACTGTCTTATGTGTGTACGCAACACTCAATCATGATACTCACACTTGTGCACTTGTACAGGCACATTAGGGTAGAGATGACTCATATTATATGTACATACATTACAAACATTGTGCACTTAACAATAATGCTAGTAATTTGGAACAACAGATTTATACAGAACATTTCAAATCTTTCAAATATGCTGCTTTGTGATATTTTATTATTCAGCATGATTCTTTTTTTTTTTCTTAAAGAAATTATTCTAACATCTTTTACAACAACGAACAATTTTTTCGTATTTTTCTTTTGAGTGCCTGAACAAGTATGGGTCTGTGAAATGATATGATTTGTAAAAAAACAAAATATTCTTAAAAAGTATTTTATTCAAAATTTCTAAAATGCGTCTCAGGTGAGCATACTTTTAGTAGTTACTTAATACTATTCACACGCTACTTTTGAACGAGTTGGAAATGTACAGTAGGTTTCCCATTCTCTCTCCTTCAAAATCTCCTCTTTTTTTCTCTGTCTGACTGTCTCTCTCTTTCTCTCTTCCTTTTCTCTCTCTTTCTCTATCTGTCTGTCTGTCTGTCTCTCTTTCTCTCTCTCTCTCTCTCTCTCTCTCTTTCTCTCTCTCTCTCTCTCTCTCTCTCTCTCTCTCTCTCTCTCTCTCTCTCTTTCTTTCTTCCTCTCACTCTCTCTCCCTTTTTTTAAAACACCCAATGTGACACATACATACTTTACTTTGTACTGAGGTAAAGTGTTCTTGCAAAACGTTTTAGATTGATTGATAACGTACCAGAGAAATTAGGATTTTTTGGTCATTTTATTTTACCATGATAGTTGTACTGCGCATGCAAGCATTATTATATAGATTGAAAACTTAAATTATAATTACTCAACACTCATTGAAGAAGCGTGCAAAGTGGGGGAAAAGAAAACACTTTTGAAGGAAGGTTTTTGTTTGAGTTGACATTTGTAGACAAAATTTCAAATGAAAGACACATAGTGCACTTAAATGATATTTGAAAATAAGTAGATAAAATGGACAAACCATGCAACGTGAAGCATCATGGGTAAATCTAGTTCTTGTCAAAATAGTTTAATTGATGAAGTTGACATTTTTACCACCATTGGATAATTTTGTAAGATATATATAATGATTTGTTGCACAACGTGGTGGAATCAGGCACTCGTCAACTTTTGGGCATGTAGAGTTATTGATATCACCTGAAAGCTTATTCATTTGCCTTGCTTTCAATGAAAAAAATATCCATCTAGCTTGAATAGACGTTGAGATATTTGCGATTGAAGAAGGTGGGGTAGCCTGCTTTCAGTGGTTAAATTAATGAGAAAATGGCCGCCAAAGTTTGGCAACTTCAATAGCGTTAAAAGAGTCCTTGAAAACTGAATTCCGTGCCTTCAAACAAGGGTTTTCAGTAAAATTCACTTGGAAATGTGTCTTCATACAAACATAAAAGGTGTTTAGCCAAAAAACAAAATTTCAATCAAAATTGCCAAACTTGTGTAAAAGTGCCTTTTTGTCGTCTTGTATTATTTTGATGAGCGCCTGTTATCACCACGATGTCTCACATTCATTGATTATTATTTTATTTTAATTTTTTAAAACACCTTTTATGTCCATTTAAAAACACCTCTATGTGGATTTTACTCAAAAACATTGATTAAAAGTATGAAAAGCTCAGAAAATATAAATTTGCAGTCTTGAAAGACTCTCTCAAGCTTTGGAAGTCACCAAACTTTGGTGGCCTTTTCCTTGCATTTACCTCTGAAACCAGTCGACCCCCACCTCCTTCACATGCAGCTATATCTCGACTTCTATTCAATATATATAATGGGTTTTTTTTCTTCAAATGCAAAACAAATGAACATGCTTTAAGATGATACCAATAACCCCATTTTTGCCTAAAAATTGACAATCACCTGATTCCACTGCATTTAGACACATACGAGCAAACATTGTGTTGCCATAATTTGGGTGAAATTCAGGTGTTTGTTTGTTGTTTTTTTTAACAGAAAATTGTACGCCAAGCACCTTGAAGGGTTCATCATGAGAAAATACTATAGAAAATGAAATTTCAGTTAGCTTACGTTCGTTTCAGATAAAGGAAAAAAAAATTGATTTTGATTTGATATAATTATAATGTCAATATTTTATGGGATCAGGCTTTGAAATTTCTATTTACAGCTTATCGTCTTCTTCCAAGTTTCTCCACGCTATCACAACATTTAGACGCAGCATGGCCATTTAGAACAGCAGTCACAAATGCTGCTTTATACTGGCTGTAGTTTACTCCGGCCTGTAACATTTTAAGTAAGAGCTGGGGTTTTTTTTTAAGATTATAATGTGGGCTAACGCTATTACCAAAATATTGAGTTTGTTAGTAATTTAATATAATGTGATAACATTAAAAGGATGGGAAAGAAAGTTCTTGAATACTTATCTGATTATTCACATATTTTTTATGAAAGTATTTTAGTTCTATATTTTGAAAAATATTCCAAGTATGTTATATGTGCCCTTTTTGTTGTTTTCTCTCTTCAGAAATTTATTCTCCAAACGAGCTAAAGAAGAAAGTGCTCCTGGCTGGAAACTATTTGGGAAAGTTCCACCTAAATCTGTTCCCCATCGCAATGCTAAAGAAATAACATCAGAGTTTCAGGCACGTCAGCGGAAAGAAGGTGCTGTGCCAGTTGTCCAAACCTCTGGCGTGAACCATGGAACAGAAGTGATGTCAACCACAGCACTCATATTGGAGAATCGGCCAACGTAAGTTTGGTTTTTCTCTTTTACAGAGGTGTATTGATAATGGAACAAATATTTTAGCTGTGTTTTTATATGCTGATACGTTGAGGTTTATTGCAATTTTGATTTAGAATGCTTTTTCCTTTATATGATAATATATTGTTGTAACAGAAGGTTATAATGTTTTTTCTCCTTTGCTTTCAGAGTTACAGCACAAAAGGTAGCAAGGATAAGAATGTTTGTAAAGCAACAATAAGAATGTTTCTATTTGATTTCATGCGCTTCAAAGACATTTTTAATTCTGCATTCCTGTCTCGTTTCTACAACTAGGAACCTTCCGTGCAAAAGTCCCGAGGAGGCTGAGAAGCATCGGCAGCAATATGAAGAAATGATAGAGGCAGCAAAAAGAAAAGGTGCTTTTTTCCTTTTCAAATGTGAATGTTGTTTTTCGTTCAATAGTTCACACATCGTCTTAGGACCTTTTTGTTTCCTCTCGTTTTTGCTTGTCTTTTGAACTTGATGTTTGAGTTGCATTTGTCGCTCCATTCATTGCTCCCTTCTAACTTATGGACAGCGTTTGAAGCCTCTCTGACAGTCTGCTGCTTACACTTCTCTTCTAAACTTTTAAATCTTTCTAAAGCGTAAAAATTACACAAGTAATGATGCTTTTGTGGTGTAATGTTCTTTACTAAAGTTTTTATTCTTTCTAAAGTGAAAACTACCCCATGGTACTTTGTGTTGAAATATGGCAGTTTTTGTGCTAATTGACTGTAACCTACAACAACCTGTAATGTATTCTGTCAAACAATACTTTTTCCTCTCCTCTGCCTCTCCCCATCATGAGCTTGTAATGTATTCATTAAATATCAAAACAGATTTACCTTACAATTAAATTTTCTACGTTTGACTCCATAGCCAATATCAATCCATTTATTTTGATTACTGAAAAGCTGCTGCGGGGAGGGGGGGGGTTGTTTTTTTCTCCAAAATTGCTAGTCCATTATGGACAGGTTTGATTGCTATTAAAAATATGCATTTTGGGGAATATTTAGAAGCTGCAATACTGATGCTAATGTGTGCATGATGATATGGCATACACGTCTTTTATTAATGAGAAGTGGGTGGTAGGTGGGTGCTTTGGTGTGGTTTGCTCCTTCTTTCCTATGAAACATCTGTCGTCCTTATCCTTCCTCCTTTTTTGTGTATGTTACTCTCTTGTAACATATAATCTATTCTTCGGCACTTATATGACCTTATTGTGTTGCAAGTGCCGTAGACTCATACTAAAACTTAATTAATGAGATGTAAATGGGAATGGTTTGATTCTGTTCAGTGCATGATATTGACTTTTCTTCATGTATTTTTTGTTAAAAGAGCAAAAAGACATCAAGATGAAGAAAAAGCAGCTACAACAACAGCGGAAACTTGAGGACCAGCTCATGTCGGCGGCTCGCCTGTGGAACTCAGATATTCTACCCAACTGGGACGCTATGTGAGTGTTGTTTAGGCTCTTTTTATCACAAATCATTAGTAAAGCATCAGCAGAAATAAAAAGTTTAAGATAGAATGAACTTTCCTAAACAAAACATTTTTGTTGTCTATGGGAACAGTTACATACTTTTCAAGTAAAAAATTGCTGCAGTTCATCTTAGGTGGCTAGAAGTTTTTTGCCAATGTAAATTGAACACATATGTGTGACAGGGTGGGATGAGTATTTTGGCATTTATTACTGTAGGTTCATAGTCCGGTGAAGAGTATACTTGTGGTGTATGTTGACAGTGGTTAAGAGTGTATAGTTATGATGCTGAATAAGAGCAGTAAATACTGTTTTTGTTGAGTTTTGATCATGACAATCTCTATTTTGAAAATATCAGACCTGCCAAGTACTTGATGAAATTGGAGCCCTCTAATTTTTTAATTATTTCTTTTTGCTAATCAGAGGATCATGATTAGATTTGCTTCAAAATCCAGTTTTTTAATTGATTTCTTGAATTTTGTTTTCGTCAGTTGCACTCAACTTTTCGTGAATGAAGTGAAAATTATTTTTAATATTTGCGTGACTTATCATAAATGGTATGAAAATACACATATTTGTTACATGTTTTTGGCTGTTGTATTTGCAGTACATGTTTGTTTGCTACATTCGGTTTGTATCATAATCTTAATCTACTGGGGTTCTGGAGACAGATTATTATTCCCCCAAACTCTGATTTTGAGGGAGGATTCTGCAGAAAACACCTGCTTTTTGACATAGAGTGGTTGGCAAATCTGATGTTTACTTTCTCTCTCTGGAATTATCCTCTGATTCTCTATGTCTGTTGCTTTGAGGGTCAATTGACTATGATATATTCAAAAGATTTTTACTCAAGGGTACTTTATTTTCTACAGTTATTTTTGGTATTTACAATTTTTAACATTTTTTTGTATCACAGGCGCAACACGAAGAAAGCTCGTGACCTATGGTGGCAGGGCTTACCCCCCAATGTGAGAGGCAAAGTGTGGAAACTTGCCATTGGTAATGACCTGAACATCACGCATGGTGAGTCACATGTGCAGGAAAGGTTCTCAGTGCTTGATGATCCCCACAGGGAGAGCAATAAGTGGAGAGAGGGAAATGGCAGAAAACGGGTTATCAATAGTTTCAGGTCTGTGTCTTCTGCTTTCCCCTGAGTATAACTTTTCGGGTTCTTCCCCACAGGGCAGTGGGTAGTTTCCTGTATGGTGTATTTTACTACAAGATTCTTGGTTCTCTCATCTTTATATCATTTTCAGAGTCCTCCTCATATGTATGTGGACTACCTTCTTTTTTCTTCATCTTTCAGTAGAGATTATTTTCTCATTTTGCTTGAAGATGGCATGGACAGGCTTAATCTTATTCTTGTTTCTACAGTGAAGATATCTATTGCTTTTGCTTAAAGGATGAGCTGTGTTTTTGTGTTTTTTTTCTTAATCCAAATTGATCGGAACCTTATGGTTAGGATTGTGCAGAACCATTGAAAAATTCCAAGCATCAAAGTGAGTGGACTGAATTTATCTGGGTTCTCTTATTGTGAGCAGTGAGCTTTCAGTTTGTATTTCTTTACTTTCACTTTGTTGTTTCCTTTTGCTTGTCTTTTTTCCCCAATGCTAAATGACCACTTTGGTGTCAGTGCTTCTCTTTACAAAAACAAAAACAAACAAATGACAATAAAAGCTTCTATTTACTCAAAACCAGGCACTGTTTATTACTTCTATGTGAGCATGGTTCCCTTTATATCAACCAGGGGAGAAATTCATTTGAAGACTGATTTGAGTCTGTGAGAAGCCATGCTCCCCACAGAGTGTTTTAGACAAACTGAAGTTGATTTCATCAATGTTGTTCAACAGTGGGTGTTTTTTGTTAATGCTGTTTGTATTGACTTTCAAATTATGTGTTGACAATGGGTAGGACTTTTACTCCTACATCTTTTCAGCACTGCATCCGCCTTCTTCTGTTTCTTATTAAATATGGCAGTGATTGTGTCAACTCGCCTTCATCTACAGTTTGTCACCAAATGCAAATTTTGTTTTTAGAAATCTATTCTTTACAGAGACCAATGTAACCAAAAGTTATTTGTGTTTGTTCCCAATCCCAGAATTGTATGAAATCTGCCACGAGCGAGCTGAGGACAGAATCAAACTGGTACAAGCAGAGAGTGGGCTGGCCACCTCCGCGTCAGAAGGTATTTTTCATGTCTCCTGCCATGTTTTAATCATCTTTTTCAACAATGCTTTTATGGTACAAAGTTTGTAAGGTAATTTCATATGGATCTCAGTTGGAAATGTGTAATTAGTCGTAGTTATTTAATTTCCTTTCCATTGTCAGTTTGATCTGATAATATGACTGACCTCTATTTGTGCAGTGCTAAATTGTGTTTGAAATTTGTATTTTTATAGGATGTTTTTTAAATATGAAATTGAAGTAAATGAGTTAAGTTCAAGTGGAGCTTCAAAGGTTTGAGGAATAGAAAGAGGACTGGTTATACTTAAGTATTTGGGGAACAGGATATTTGTTTCTCACAGGCGTAAGGAAATACTATGGTCTGCAGCTGATAGTATGCACCTGGAGTAACAAGAAAAGTACAGTTAAATGAACATGCCGTCTAGGGAATTTCTAAGAAGAGTATTATATTATGAACCACTTGGCATCTGGTCTCCTGCGGTGGGTAGTGTTATTGAGCAGAGCTTGCCCTGAGGTGTCAAGTTTTCTAATATTGAGTTATTCATTTTCTAATATTGAGTGATTCACAGACGACCATCAAAGATACAACATAGCCTTCTCGCACTGTCCTCTCGCCAGTCAGGGGCAGTCACTGGCTTTTCTCATTGGGCAATTCTGCCACACTTCTTGTCCCTAAACTTTTTTCCCTCACTGGCAAAGTTATAATTTCGAATAAAAAAAGGAGGGCATTTGCGAGATATTTTTCCATCAGTTTTAAGCGAAATTAGTAATTTTATGGCTGATCTGTTTCTTGCACTACCACAGGAGTGATCTTGCCATTGTAAGGGGTTGTCAATTTGGAATGTGCACTTCTGAGTGATAGTTGTACAAAGTTCTGCGCTACCACTGTGTTTTGACACAAATTGGGGTTTTATATGTATTGCTGTTGCTTCTATTAGCCGCAAACCATTATATTGATATTTAAATGGTACCTGAGATAAATGAGCAAAACACAGTAGTAAGGTGTCTTTTCTAAAGATGCAGTGTTGAATGCACAACCCACAACTGAAGAGAAGACTGTAATCCCGGCTCTGGCAACCTTATCTCAAGTCTAAGTGCACAAGATTTAATCTAAACGCACAAGATCTGTTTAAGAACACAATAATGAAAATTTTCTTTGCTTTCAAATTAATTTGATGATAACATGATTTTTATTTGCTTTATTTACTCAGATGTAATTGGTGTTGTTCATTGAATGCTTTTTTTTTTCTCTTCTATAGCGTCCTTGGGTTCCTTGACGAGCAGTTCGTCAAACAAAGAGTCCAGTGTAAAAGTTATCAAGTTAGATGTGTCTCGAACATTCCCTCAACTATGTATATTCCAAAAGGTTTGTTTTTCTGTTTCATTTGGTTATTCTGGGTTTTTGTAAAGAAAATTAATGCTTTTTGTTGCTCCTAGGGACTAGATTCTACAATTATCCTGTCCCTTTTGTAGACCTGCATGTTTGCTGACAATCGTCTGAAATCCAACAATTGCTACCCGACCCACGACCCAGGCAATGCTATCTCTAGGCTCACCTGTATTAGTCAATGTTCGAGGCCTTGCCAATCGCCAGCGCCTCTTTTTTCCCCGGTCGGCTTTGTCTGCACTTTCGTTTTGTGCAGACGTAGGCGTTCCTGACATAATTGGAACCTGAGTAGAAATACCAATGCGGAAAAAAAACTGATGATGTGAATTACATCTACTTTCAGTTTAGTGCTCGAGCGGCCATTTTGAATTTAGTTTGTTGACCAATTGTTCAGATGTGGATTTCATTCAAGGCCTACTCACTTGTTCTTCTAGATCTAGATTTATATAGACTATATGGAGGATTCATATCGGCGGTGTTATTCTCAAACCGGCTACGTGCAGAAAGGCAAATTTTATAGGAGGACAAAAAACTGATTTTTGTTAAAACGTGCAGCATGTTCTTACATATTTCTATACAAAAGGTTAAGTTATAAGCGTTGGGACCAAATACTACTTGATTTTTCTTAATGATGGTGTTCTTGATGGTCTTAAATACCACAACCAATAGTTTTATTTGGCACATAGCCGATTATGGGATGACAAAAAATGTGCAGCACAATGCAAGTGGCCAGTTCTCTGCACTAAGCGGTTCGCGCATGACACTTTCGCGCTCAGCCGTGACACGAGGCGTTATGTGGCCGGTTAGGCGCAGCTGTGTGCTTCTGTTCGCCGTCATAGTAAGTATAGATCTCCATGGACGACGGTGAGTTAAAGGCCTAGTATTTAAACTAATATCTTAACGAAAGCTGACTGGTTCAAACAAAATGCTTTTGAATGACAAGTTCAGTGCTTTGACTGGTCCTTTGTCAGTATATTAATTAACCCTAATGGTTGAGCGTAAGCCTGGTTACTGGGGGGGTGTTGGTTCAAACTTTGTTGCCTGTTTTTTCATAATGGAGGTTATTTAAGAAGAGGGGTGGGGTGGGGCTCTATATCTGCCCGTTTGGAAATTTAGCTGTACTACACGAAATATCCCAGTATGTCAGGTCATCAATTGCACGACTAGAATTGTTGATAAGATGACCTCTATGTGTTTACAAAAATATCAAACAAAACCCCATAACAACCCGAACTAAAGTTGTCTAAAAAGCCAGGATAACACTTTTTTCAGTATTGTCTGAGAAACCTCCAGTTTTGTTTGATATCCTCCCAAGAGCAGGGCCTCCATATGGCTCATGTTGGTCTCGGGGTTCTAATCTGGATCAGGGGGTTATGGGTTCAATTCTCGGCTGAATTATAATAAAATTTAAAACCTGGTCACTTAATTTGCATCCTATTGTTTGGGGCATGGTTGAGAGACTATAGTAACCTGTATTGTTTAATTGTGCCTAGGCGGGGTTCATTTCTTCCTGTGCATTTAACTTTTATTATTTCTCATGCTTGAGTTCCTGTATAATAAACAATGACAAAAAAGTAACAAGAATTCAATTATTGTGAATCTCTACTTTCCCGATCAGCTTTGTTCAGTGCTAGTCAGTTGACTGAGCATGGTAAAATGGATGGTAGTCAACTGGCATGAGCTCTTACACAGGATGTCCAGCAAGGTCATAAAGTCGTTAAAAAGTCGTAAATTCAACGCCCGGGTCGTAAAGGTCGTAAATGGTAGAAAAGTGCTGTGACGGTAGTAAACGGTCGTAAATTAAATCTGCGTACTGAGTAATGAACCCGGCGAGACTTTTCAGTGAACGGTGTCATAGCTGCGGTACTCGGTGATTAGCAAGTCCCATCTTTTACTATTATTCGTTCGACTTTTCACGGTCCGAGAATTCGTTTCATGCGAACAGGCGGCTATGCTGGCTTGAGGAAGTGAATGTGAAACCTAGGCTTGATCGGGAAAATGAAGATCTACTTTCGCTTTCGTTACCACCCAGAAATTTGCCAGCAATAGACTGATAACGCAACATTTGTAACATGCAGGTTGTGCAGTATAAACGCTGTGTCGCCGTGCAAATAAAATTCAATCAATACTTGGACTCGCCACTGTGTTGTCACTTGTGTGAAAAAAAAAAAAGAAAATACAAGCATCTTCCGATTTTTAGAGAATCGGGCTTGACATCGTGACTGGTCTGTGAACCTGCGCGCATTCGCATCTCATGATATGACATGATACTGGTTAGTTGTGAACAATGTAAAGGTTTATAGTTGCACATGAGATAGGTGTATACAAATGAACTTTATTGTTATTATTATTGATTGCGCATTGTTGGTGTAGATCAATTTTGGTTTTTTACAGATCTCTTACTTTTGATTGTCATGGCAATTTGGTACTGTGGAATTTGGTTAGAAAATAATGACATAATGGAGCAACATATTTCTTATCATTCATTTGTATGATTTCTATCTTTTGAAGGATATTTCATGGTTTGATACCCCTACAACAGAGAAAAGAAGGCTTGTTCCAAACTCCTATCGCAAGTCTGTTAATTTTTTTTTTTTCAGGGTGGTCCCTATTATGACCTTCTCCACAGTTTGTTAGGTGCTTATGCCTGCTACCGGCCAGATGTGGGCTATGTAAGTATTACAGACCTGTCAAGTATTCTAATTAAATCATAGTTTGCCAGTTTTCCTTTGCTTGTCATAGATCTCCGTTCATTTTGTTTTTTGTTGTTTTGTTATTGAAAATATATGGTATTAATTGTAATATATGTGTGACTTGTTGTTAATGATGAGGACAAATTTGGGAGGATTAATAGGGACACTCTTATTTTTTATCATGGAGTGGTTGACAGGTCGATTATTAATCTGTAACAAGTGTATTGCATTTGTTTCTGTAGCTGGAGTATTTTTTTACAATTTGAATGATTCATTAAGATGTATATCATATCTTAGCTTTTATGAACAATGGAATTTATGTTATACCCAAACTATATGTCTTTTCTTTTAAAGTTACCAGATTATATTTTAGAAGAATTAAAAATGTCTGCACTCATTAGGCATCTTTTCTCAAGGTACATCTGGAATGACCGTTTTATGTAGGCTTCAGATTGAAGATTTATAATCGTGTCACCTAGCATTAACAAGGCTTTTTTTTTTAATTTGTTGAAATTTGACCATAAATTGTATAGCAGAACTTGGGAAAGCGGAAATGGAATTTTGAATTTATACATGCAGACTGACTGTTAAAATCATGAAGGCTGTTGATCAAGATTTATAGTACAATCGATGTACAGCATATAATGCAAGGGCACCATTGCTTTCTAGGTCTGCTGCTTATTTCTGTCTTTGACTAATGAAGGTCATTGTGTCGAATTACATCTCTTTTTATGTGAATGTTTTTAAGAAATACATGTCTGTTGCTTGACTTGAAAGAGTTTCTGTGTTGGGAACAAATGAAAGCGACAAATGTGTAATTGATGGGTTGTATTTATATGTTTTCTAATTTTCCATTATTTTAAATAATCGAAAGTGTAACAATATACATGTAATTTTGATGGGTCTTTTGTCATAAATTGTGTACATTATACAAGAACTTGTTCTTATCTGGCCTCTGCAGGTGCAAGGTATGTCATTTATTGCTGCTATCTTGCTGCTCAATATGGATGTGGCTGATGCCTTTGTCTGCTTCGCCAACTTGCTCAACCGACCATGCCAGGTCACTTTTTTCCGCATGGACGAGAATATGGTAAGCTCTAAGTTTCTTAACAGGGTGAAAAGTCTGCCAAATGGTAATGAAAACATTTGTTATTGGATTCTTTTATTGGGTGATTTTTTTTTTAATGTGGGGAGAGGGTATATTTTGCCAAAGTAAAATGCTAATTGTTGATTCAAAAATGAAAGTATGGCGGTATAAATGGGTGTTTTTTGGGGGGAAGTGTATTTACTCTTGTTTCTTATGACAATAGCTGCTGTCACATATCTTTTTACTTTTTCTTTGAAATGTTTTTCAATCTTTGTAGTGTAGAAGAAAATATATAACTGTCATCAAAAGGGAAAAGTGTGGATTTGTTCTCCCTGCCTGTCTGGATGAAGTGTATTCAGAACAGGTTTTATGCTCCTTTCCCCGAGGTGAGGTTATCTAAAAGGCAAAAAACTGCCTGATAATATCCTTGTCAGATCTTAGGGCTTGGCAAAGTAGCGGAGCAAACAGAGTTCGAGAATCCCTTTTTGTTCCTGGCCTGGAAACTCCACCCAGTGTTGCCTGACCATGAGACCAGCAACATTTCAAGTCAATCTGTGATTTGACTTAAATCCAGATTGTCTGCCCTTTAGTCCAGGAGGAATTCTTTATCAATGATTTGTAATGGAGCAGTAAAATTACAAATAGTACAGAGAAAAGACATTATAAAGAAAGGTAGAAGTCTCTGAACTGTCATTCAGTGTATTGAAGAACCTGTCTTTTTTCCACAGATGACTGCATACTACAGAACCTTTGAGGAATTTTTCAAAGAAAATCTGCCTAAGCTCTATGCTCACTTCAACTATCATAGTGTTACTCCCAACTTGTACCTCATGGAATGGTAAGTGAAAACTGAAATCTTGTCAGATCATTATATTCGGTAGGATTTACAAAACAAAATTTGTTGAGAACTTTTTTACTCTTTTGTTTTGGATGAAGTGACCTCATAAAAAGTATAGTTACAGCATATTTATTATTTTTGGGGCATCTTAATCCATTTCCTTTTTACCACATTTAGTTTAACCTGTTTCAGTACATGATCAGCACCTTTATGTGTACTTCATGCACAATGTATATTTCAGCACTTTTGTAATAGGTTTCATTATGGTTTTTTAAAACCTTTATAAGTATGCTTTTGTATGAAGTCTCTCTTTCAGATCCTTGTCCTCAAAAGATGAAATGTGTAGAAATTGTAATGTTATGAAATGATATGTTCAACAATATTTGTGATTGCTTTTAATTTTGTTTCCGGCTGTGGTTGTAGTGCAGTGTCTTGTTGCTGGGTCAATCAGCTGTGCTTATTTCGATTTATTTAAGAATGAAAGATACTGAATGGATGAAAAGTTTGAGCATTAAGCAGCGCTATTCTTGAAGAAAATTCTACCTTCTATCCCAGGGTTTTCTTGCTATATAGCAAGTCACTGCCTCTGGATGTGGCATGCCGTGTATGGGATGTCTTCTGTCGAGATGGCGAGGAATTCTTATTCAGGACTGCAATAGGTATGTATATGACTGTCTTTCCATGCCAAGGTTGCATTTTTTAAGAGTCCGGTGTTTAACTGTGTAATTGAGACATTACCGTTAATGCCTATAGCCTGCTCAGTATGAAAAAAATGGGCTGTATACATAAAAATCAATCTCTTTATGGGTTAAAGCAGAAGGGAAAATGTGCTCCGAATATCCCAATGGGAATTTTAAAGAAGAGCAAGTTAAACTGTCTGAAATGAAATACATTTTCATAGGTAAAAGTTATGAAAACTGCTCAAATGACCAGCATGAAAGAAGGCCGCAATGTGTGCTCAGATCAGGGTAATTTTTTTTATTATCAACTGAGCAGGAAAAGAAACAAATGAAGTGGGCTGTTCATGACACCTGTTGATTTTCCATTTCACTATTCAACTCTGAAATCTGCGCACTTACAGAGATGCGACTTTAATCCACTGATAAGACCAACTTCTTCTTATGGCCAGCATTCTCCATGAGGCACCAGGGTCACTCGACAGTGTGTTTATTTATATTGGAAATAACACCTTATTTTTTATAGCGCACACAAGGTTTCTATAAATAAGTGTCACGAGAATATGAATAACCTCCTTTAATAAGTTAACAAGTCATTACAAGTGGTTACACCCATTCAAATAAACCTTCTAGAACTTATTGATGTTACTTACGATCTGGAGTTGGATAGGAAAAAATATAGGTCAATTTCCAAATGTTTTGCTCTCAAATTTTTTTTCTAGCTGCACAATAGTTTTCAAAACTATTAAATAGAATGATTTCATCAGCAAATAAAATTTTATGTAAAAATCATGCTCTTTTGAAAGATTTTTTAATTGAAAAATGAAAGTCTTGTTTCCTGGTTGTCCTTTCGAGTTCCTCATGTCTTAAGAGGGTCAATTTGCTCAAATTTCTTTGGATGAATGAACATATAGAGCTACCAAATTTACCTGTTTTGAAAGAGATGTACACCTTGGTTTCAAACCAACAGTGGCAGTTCTAGACGTAGGCCACAAACATACACAAACACAAGCAGACTGATGCACCAACAATTCGGTCGTGTAAATTCCAGACCTGCTGGTGCCCAGCACACATAAGCTAAGCAGGTCTGGGCTGATTTGGGACCTTTGGAAAGCGAGTGTGCCGAAACCTGCTTATCGATGTGCATAAAAAACGGCGCGTGGTGATAATATAGACGAAGATAATAAAGTTACATATGCAAAAAACTTACACTCATTTATGTACTTCCCCTCATCCTCAGATTACCATTAGTATGCCTCATGGAAACATTTAATGTATAGAACCAAGCCACAATTACATTCCCTGAGAATAGAACCCCTCAAATGTTTGTCTTTTTTTCAACTCTATTCGACTGATCAACTGGAAGTGAATAGATAAGACTGTAATGACCTTGCACAAAAAAACCCATCCAGTAATCAAAGAAATACACAGACTGGATTAATCAGTAATCAGCCTAGGTCTAAAATAGGAACGGAAAGAGAGAGAAGTCAAGTTCATGGTACCAATAATGAAATGCATAATATGTACTGTGAGCAGCAACATAGTGTAGCCTGAGACCTGTAAGTGGGCTCTGAAAAAAGTTGTCTTAATTTTTAAATAAAAATTTGTATTGTTGTAGGCACAAATATGGCTGCTTAAAATGTGGGGGAAGGCTGAGAAGGACAAAATGGAGGTTTATGTAATATCAAAGGTTCCAATGTTGAAGGCTACTGAACTCATACAGTTGCATACTTATCAAACCTGCTGATTAGATTAGCCTGCATCACCAAAGCCTTTTGCCTGTCTCTTCAGGTATCCTGAAGCTCTATGAAGTGGTGCTGATGAAAATGGACTTCATCCACATGGCACAGTTCCTGACCAAGCTCCCAGAGGACATCTGTGCTGATCACCTGTTCAAGGAGGTGGATGGTGTGAGGATGAACATCGACAAAAGAGGATTCCATGCTGTCCATGCCTTTTTCAAAGACCTTCACGAAAATACTTCGTTATCATAACACAGACCGAAGCCTGTTGTTTTAGCATAGGGCAGACTCTGAGATCAAAATGTACTGGGGGGGGGGGGGGGTCAGGGATGCAGCCAACAGACCACAAACATATATTGTGTGCAGGAGACTCTATAACTTTGGTTCAGTGTATGGGCAAGGGGTTTGATAATTTTACTCTTTCTGTTGTGTTTAGTTTTATCACAAAAAAATTATTTAGTTTTCTATTTTTTAACGTAACATTTTGTGAAAAGTGAGACTAAAAATAACTGTTCGTTCTTCTGTTGTGGGAACAACACTATTGGTCCTTTGCCCTATTTTTCCATTTTGCCCTCTTAGATGCATACTTTAGAAGAGGGCTCTCATGACCAAGACGTTAGCCTCTCTTTTAATTGGTCCTGAGTTTGAATCTAGGTAGCGACGGAAAATTTTCTTTTCTAAAATTTTCTCCTTTCACATCCTTTCTTGCTATCTAATAATGTTCTGTCGTCTGCTTTTGTCTGCACTTTCTGCCACCACCTTTTAACCTCCTTTGCCCCCTCTTCTGGGCTCGTGACTCTTTCTACAGCCTTTCTATTGCTCCTCCTTGGCTCCTTCTTATTGATGTGTTTCAGCCACATCCCTGATTTTCTGGTAGGAAAGATCTACACCTAGCTTTCTTAGACAAGTGCGAAAAATCTCAGCGGTCATGTATACTAGTTGCATATGTTAAAGATTACTTGGCGGTCCAAAATCGATAAGTGTAGGCTTCACCCGCCACCTGTGCAAAATTCAAAATTTCCTACTAACTGAAAAAACATCTGGTGTTTCCACGCTCTCATATGGCCTAATGCAGTTGTGAGCACCATAAAGCATTTACAAAAAAAAAATACTTTAGTCTCTCTGGAAAGTTGCTGACCCACCTAGCTACTCTTTTTTATTTGTAGAATTTCACTTTGTTTGTTATCATTCCCAGATACTATTGTAGTTTTTACCTCCTGTCCTTCCATTTACCCTCCCTTTTTTATTTTTGCCAAATTTTTTCCAGTACAATGCAAAAAAACCATAAAAATATGTGTGTGTCAAGACGTGGTGGAATCAAGCGCTCGTCAACTTTTGGGCATGTGGAGTTATTGTACATTGTTTTGCTTTTGATGAAAAAATTACCCATCTATCTTATATAGACGTCAAGATATTTGCAATTGAAGGAGGTGGAGGTTGCCTGGTTTCAGAGGTAAAATTAGCTAGAAAATGGCTGCCAAAGTTTGGTGACTATCAGAGCTAGAAAGTCCTTGGAAACTGCAAATTACATTTTTGGTGCCTTTGATCAACATTTTTCAGTAAATTCCACACATAAATGTTTTTAAATGGACGTAAAAGGTGTCACGTGAAACAGAAGAAAAAAATTTTCAAGATTGCCCAACAGCCGTAAAAATGCAGATTCTTTGATTTCATTATTGGGACAAGCGCCTGACTTCACCATGGTGCCTCACATATCGATATTTTTTTGTTATGAGTTTTTATACAAATTTTCTATTTGCTTTTGTGGGACTTTTTAAAATTTTCTCACATTCAAGTCAATGACCTATTTGTTGGGCAGACAAATATATTGCTAACATGCTAGGATAGTGGTCAACATAAAACAGATTCACCTTGGCATCTCTTGTATAATTACCTACAAACACGTAAATTCCACCATCATTTTCCAACTTACTATACAAAAATTATTATGGCCTGAGTTGAGAAAAGACATCAAATTGAAACTTTTTATTTTCAATTTGCTCAAAACTATGATAGTTGTCATAGCCTGTTGATGATATGTTGAATGTCTCTCAAGATGTATCGCTCAGAGCAAATAAGAAAAGTGGAAGTTTAATCGGTAGTTTTGTATTGAGATTCTGCTATGACCAATGTTTAATCTATCTGTAATGGCAGATACTGGCATCAGTGACCCAGGCTTAAAATGGAGTGAAGAAGCTGGCTATTTCAGAGTACTGATGGAAATAAAATAAGGACAAGTATTTTTTCCGGTAATAGGCTTTTGATAACCTCTTATTTAAGACAGCCAATTGTATTGATTTTTAAATCATATAATGAGGATCAAGTGTCCTCTTTTTTGTTCTGAAACTTAAATGATATACAGAAGTGCTTCACATTCTTGACTGATGGTCCCGTCTGCCGTGTGTTAAGAAGATGCTAGTCACAATTGAGGGACAATCATTCTGCCTGGTCCATTATTTCCAGATGCTGCTAATATTTCTGTAGATGTTACATTCCTAGCATTCCAAAGTAGTATTATCTGTTTCTCTGCTCACTGTATTTTTACCATTAAAACTATAGCTTGAGACAGGTCCTATTTGGTTTTTGATGGTTGACTGATGCTGTGGTGTTGTATGTTCCTTCTTTTCTATCAAACATCTTTCGTCCATAACCCTCCTCTTTTTGTTCTTTTTTAGTTTTTGTAGAGGTTTTACGGCGCTCGCAATTGCATAAGGTCATATGAGCACCAAGGGGTGGATGGCATCTGAGACGTCCTTACAGGGAATCAGGCTTACTCTGCTCACTTCTCTTGCTTCAACGGCACAAAGTCTGCTTCGACTATCAAGGCACCGCAAGAGTGTGACAAACATTCAAAAGAAGTAGCGGAAAAAACGACGATAGTAAGGATTAGGAAAGAAAAAGCAGCAGTTCCCTGTTGTAGTTCAGGCACAGTTATAGCATGACATTGATGAATCAGCCGATTTACAATAATTACAGTCGTACTGTGAGTAAGAACATGGTTAATCTCACCCCTCTGGGAATGGCCGAAAGACCCCTCAGTCAGTAGCACCGCCTCGGGGGGTCCTTTTTGTTGTTACTCTTTAGTAACGCGTCTAATCTTGGACATTTATATGACCTATTTGTGTTGCAAGTTGTTAAAAACTCATACTAAAACTGAACTTAATTTTGGTCATGAAAGGCCACTGTTGTACTAAAAATGGGCTGAATGCTTGAACTGTTCGATATGTTGACGATGAGGTTTCAGCTGTGACAAAGTTACAATTTGATCCAGTAGAGACTTCAGAAAAGTCTTTTCAATAATATCTTTTGCCCTATTTTCAGTTGCTAACAGTTTTCAATAGTTTTCCTCTATACAAAGACTTCTACAACTGCTGAGAGATCTTGGAAGTTTTCTGTCCAATAGGGTTTTTCATATTCTGGTATTGCTCTATGTAATTGTATTATCTTTGACTTATAGTCATTACTGTTTCTTGTGTTCTTTTATTGAGTACCTTCAATAGATTATAATGGGCACCTTTTTTGCTTTTAAGTTCTTCAGTCTTAATCACTGTCTTACGGTGAAACAGTGAATGGCTCAATACTCTTGATTTTAAGGTACTTATCTTCACTAAAACACTCTGCATGATCCTACTTTACAGGGTCAGGGAAAACAATTTAGAAATCTTCTTTTGCCTTTTGACAATGGTGTTATGGTGAAATGGGGCCTTCATCATGCCTGGTTCACTGTAAACTTTCCTCTCTGCAAGAATATTGCGAATGCTTTATTTTACATGTGTTTTTTTTGTTGTTGTTTTTTTCTTAAATCTTAACCAGAAGTGTGATAGAGGAAGGCTTGTCACTTGTTGATGGTCACAGTATTGATATTCAGAATCTGTATGATTCTTTACTGCTATCTCATTTACCTGTTATTTTTTTCCCTGTACTTTTTTCATAATCATTACATTTTACCTAATTTTTAAAAAAATTATACCGGAGTATTCTGGAGCAGTTAGTTGAAAACTTAACCAATGCACAAAAGTGTTGGGTTCAAATGTGGTTTAGGGTTGATTTTTTTTTTTCCTTCCAGAGACGCTATATCTCTCAGCCTGATGTCCAAATAAAGAACAAGTAGTGTTTTACTTTATCTTTAGTTACCCCTAAAATACCGTTATGCTACGAAAGTCACTTAAATTTCATGATAGCATTTATTCCTGTGTATTTGAAGTATTCATAGAAAAAATTTCACATTTTTGTTTCCGCTAATTGTTTTTTAATTTGCTTGTTTGTGAGTATTCCTGTGCACGTGATGTGAATTTTGTCAAAATTTTGATTTTTTAACTTCAAGTCACAACTCCAGACTGTCTTTGCTGTGCAGTGTTTTGTTGGCAAGAAGTTTTGTTGTGAGAACTATTTGCTGTACAGAATGTCATTTATTGAGAACCATCTGCTAGTCTTAAGATGGCAGTGTTTTGTCATCTACATGCACACAGCTTTCACATTACCTTCAGTATCGGTCACACAGGTGCAAACAAGGAAACACATTTTATTTCACAGTTGTACATAAAGTAAAGCATGTGTGTCTGGCTTTCAAAAACACGACAGGTCTCTTACAGAACGGTAAAGGGTTTTCATCGACCAATGACTGAACTCACAATCAATGCATGCCCTGTGAGTAAAGGGGCTGTATGTCTTATTGTACAGTAAATAAATATTCATCATGTTAATATTGTAAAGTCAATGTCTTTGTTTCCTTCCAATCCCTTTCAGTGGGTACAATAATGGAACTTGTGATGAACTCATGGGCATTAGGGAGCTATGTGTTTTAAGGTGCAAAGTCCACATACAAAGAGAATGGAAGAAACTAAAATGCATGTCTTTCACTTTTGTATAACTTATTCCACCGAGAAACAAAGGTCAGTTCTGTATATGCGTACATATCATGAGTATTCTTTCTCTTTGAATTGTCTAAATTGTACATGCTGTACAGAATGTCTGCCTGTGATCCAACAGGGCCTATGACCCTGTGAACTCAAGTCTGTGGGCTTTGTTATGTGTCTTGTAGTGTTTCTTATTATGTGAGATCAAATTTGGAAACTGAGTGGTCATTCACATCATTTTGTTTAAATATTGAATTAGGTTGGGTTTTTTGTTCAGTTTTGCCATAGAGATTACTTGTATAAAAATAGTAACATTTTTGTTTCTTTAGAAATAAAATGTAAGCTGTAGCTGACTAAATTTGAAAGCTGGGCTTCTTTAAGTGTGCTGAAGTGCCAAATCAGCAAATTCCTAGTGTTTTCTTTTCTGTTATCCGTCTTTCAAAATGTATACTGATGTGTTGACCGCTTTTAAAATTCTTTGAGCTGATGAAATTTGATTTGAGCAAGTAATTTGTGTATGGTTTGGTACAACTTTTATTTACTAGAAAGCTGTTCAGTTCTACATGTTGGAAATTCTAAAGGTAGTACTTCTACATTTGAAAAAAAAAGCATAACTTCTCATACTGGGGTACTTTAGTAATTTGTTACCTTGCAAAATGAGCTCTCCACATTGTCGTTCGACTGTCCAGGTGGTCAACTGTCTGTCCACACTTTGGGTACTGTTGGAAGTGAACAAAACGCCATTTTAAATTTTGGCATCAAAATGTTTTACTTGGTAAATCGAAAGCCTGATCAGTTACCCCACTTGTGTGAAAAAATCAAACTGAAACTGTGACTTGTTTTTGAATAAAATAGAATTCAAATTTTGGAAGAACACTGTTTTTAAATAGTTTCGCTGTCAAAAAACTTTTTTTCTCGAAACTGCTGTAAATTTTTTTAAAAGGCGGTTTTTTCAGCTTACGGCAGAGTAATGATATATCTTGTTGCTACAGTCGCCTCTGTCAGTCTCTCTTTTTGCTCTTGACATTCTTAATGCTTTTGCCCCGAGTGTCCTTAAAAGGGATAGAAGGGTATGTGGGGATGTACCCCCTTAGAGTTGCATGTGGAAAGTTTAGTTTCATGACATCCCTTCAATCAAGACAGTATGAGGTACATATGGTTGGCTACAATTTTGTTTTTGGTCCTTTTAGCAAAATATTTTTGTCTAGATGCAGTTATCTTTAAAATAAATTAAAATGTTCAATATTTCTGTCAGAACTCCTACTAAAAGAAGTTTTGCTGGTAATTAAAATTTTTTATTGATACAAAAGATTGTGTCCAGTTATGTGAACCTGTCAAGAAGATAGTGATAGTGGACTTTATACGTTACTGCTCTTACTCTCAAATTTATGTTTTGATTTCACTAACACACCCATAAAAAAAAGCATGAAAGAACAGCTGTTGTCTCTCCTGAATGCTGCCAGGTAATACGTTTTTCTCAAAACAGGTGGCTTAACATTTGGGATTGTTAGGGTGTTGGTTCTAGTTGGGACCTGTGTGAATAAAAGACTGTGGCTTAGATACCTGTGGCTGCTATTGATGCCTTTACTCCAGGCTAAACTCTACAATCCTTGTATGATGCTGGGTTCAAGCTCTAGTTATACTAAATGTCTTCAGTAGCCTGGTTGTGATGATTCATAAGTTATGTCAGCAGGTTGAGAATGTAAAGACCTCTTGGCTTTCATTTTATATGTTAAAGATAAAACTCCTCACACATGCGAATTTTTTGTTCTATTAGCTGTAATTTTTTTTTTTTTTACTTTTGATATTTTTCTAATTAGTTTTGTTGACATGTTGAGCTCTTGATAAGTACTGAATTCCATAAGTAGAAAAGACTCTGAAGACTTACAAAATATTCTTTGCTGTTTCAGTTTTGTGGTAATTCCAGGAGGTGTGAGAGGAAGTTATACTTGGAGTAGCTGGTCCTGAGATTACCTAAAAAGCAGTTCTATCTGCAGCATGATGTTGCACTCCCCCAGTCAGTATTTTTTGGTGGAACCATTAACTTTATCAGCTTCAATATATCTCTGGGTACACGCCATAGATATTTCTTTCGATCTCATTTATAACATGCAGTCTTTGTAATTTTGGAAAGTTATGGTTTGATGAAAAATTTTAATCAATAGGTACAATTTATTTTATATGACCTGAAGGCATTTTCCTGAACTGCTCTGCAAGTGGCTGTTGTTAATATGATATGGTTTGAAAATTTTTAGTACATGAAAACACTTTTTCTTTTGTCCCTTCAATGATGTTGTAGTTATAAAATGCTTATTGCTTGGGACCCAAACAGTTTGTGCATCTCATTGATTGGCATCCCTCTTTGTCTGGCACTGTTTGAATTGTAGTGAAGAGCAGGTGGCAGGAGCAAAAAAAGTACGGAGATATGTTATTTTTCTAGATTTTTTTTTCTTCCTGCTTGACTTTTTTAACACTTTGCAGTCACGCAGCCTGCAGTACAAAATACCCCATGTGACTGGAATGGATACTTTTCACCTGCACATTATTTCGCCAAGTGACTGCAAAGTAAATATTTACTCTGTGGTCTGTTATAAAGTCTCAAATGTATCAAACAGAATAGAAAAACAGAAGCTCCTCAAAAGTGAATTGAGAGTCTGCGCACTTTACTCCCTATAGTGAAAAATTCCTCTACCTCACATCAAATCTTTTGTTTTGTAAAAAGTAATTCTTGATCAAAAGGGGATTGTTTTTGCTTAATTAAATAAGGCTGAAAAGTAAGATTGACATAGGTTCAACATTTTGAGTACAGTGCAGCTGGGCTGTTTACTCAGCCCTTTGAGAACAAGATGGTAATGTTCCATTTTTTTATGTCAATTGTTGCCTCACTGAAGCTTCAGCATGACCGCAGTGATTGGAAATGGGTTTGTTGTTTTTAATTTTCATGGAGGAAGTTCTGAGATTCTTTTTTCTAGAGATCTCCCTGCCTATTTTGTATGTATGTTTAATTCCATGCTTATGTCCCTTCAACTTGGAGATTGAAATGCTGAAATCGTAATCTTGGCGCCTGTTACCTACATCAATGATATTTTTTGTCTTTGAATGCCACCAGCAATGCAATTTTGTTGTGAGTAATGGCTGCCATTTTCGTGTCAATTCCTACTCTTCCTACTTATGTATCTCTTCATGAAATCTCATACTGTATACAGAGAATATTCTGGAGGCGCCTGCCTGTCATGTGATATTGCAAAACATCTCAGCTTTATTGGTTTTTGTGTCTGCATTTTCCTCTTCTACCTGCATTTCCATGCAGGTCTAAGAAATTGAGGAGCATACTACTGTATCAAATGTTTTTTTAAATGTGCGGAAAGTGGAATTTTAATATTTGCTTATTTGATGGTTACTTGTGAGTAGTTTCCAAGATTGTATCTAAGATTGAATAACCAAATGCATAGGATTTATCATATTATCTAATAGCTCTTCTGTTTGGCCAAACACACAAGGGGGTGCTTATTAGGAAGGGTGGTCATAACTTAAGCCATTATTTTAGAGTTGTGAGAAAATATTCACTGTATTCTGAGAGAGCTTCATTCTGTGGTTTCTGCATTGTAGTTATACGTCTTTTAAAAGCGTAGTATAAATAAATATATCTTCCTGAATTGCAAATTTCTGCCAGTAGTCAATTTATGGACTTTCTTACTGTGCTGAGTTTTGAACTCATGAGAAGGATGTACTATGTATATCCAGTATTTTGGGATTTAGTTTAAAAGGTTCCTTCTACAACTCTGACCTTTTCACTCCTCAATCTTTCCTTGAGATTTTGATATTTTTACTAAAAAATATTAATATCTCTAGGTCATGAAACATTTTGTGAATTCTATGAAAAATAAAAGATTGCTCAAGGTGACTGCAGTATGGTGCCATTTCTCCGTAAGTCTTATGCACATTTACTGTTTCTCTTTCAGATAAAGAGCTAGCAATATTTGACTCTGTCCAATAAGGTGCATGATTGGGTGACTCATGAGGGATTGTCTGTGAATCATTAGTCCACCTAACAGCAATATCCCCATGCCTGGATGTCTATGTTCCTGGATGAAGTTATAAATGTGCTAACTGCATTTATGAATCACTTGGCCTTTCAATATATGGAGCAGCATTTCATCTTTTTTGGCTTGTAGTTAGTAGTTAAGGGCAACTTAAGAACAGGACTCTGATGAATGTCTTGCTTGTCACTCTGTAGTTTCTGTATGTCATCTTGCTTTTTGCAGACAAACAGGACAATCTATATTATATTATATAGGTGTTGTTTCTATCTCTAAAAGTAAGAACTTTATTGGTGGTCCGGGAAAGGAGCTGTTGCTCCCACAAAGATCACAAAGCAATAGAATAATAAGTGTGTTTGTCTGTGCTGTGTCCTTCATACCCAGTTTCAGACTGTGGCTCACTGTGCACGGTCTTCACAATAGGCCTACCTTTGTCTTAGAAGTATGGCATTGTGCAAAATACAGTATGCCTGTAGAGCACTTGTTCTCCTGGTGTTTGGGGTGGGGCGGGGGATCTAAAAGAGGGTGCCATGTCCTCCTATCGAGTGGGGAAAGTAAAAATGCCGTTTCAGACATTCGGCTGCTGTTGCTGACAGCGTGCCTGCTTTCTTGTGTGCTCTCACATATGTTCTTTGTTGTAGAAAACGTCCTTGTATTCTCTCTCTCTCTCTCTCTCTCTCTCTCTCTCTCTCTCACACACACACACACACACACACACACACACACACACACACATACCTTTCTTGTCGGCACACACACGCTCTCAAACTGCCACATGCTCGCGCTCGCGCGTGCCACCATTATATACCAATGCACCCACGCTTACATCCTCCCCCCCACTTTCTTCCACTCTCTCCTTCACTCCCGCCCTTTTCCCCTACCGTGCTTTCTTATGATCTTCCCCTCCTCTTAAATACACACTGTTGTCTTTTCTTCCTGGCTTAGGTAATTGTTTTTTGGGGTCGAGCTTTGTATTTCAATGCAGACATTTTGAAAGCTACATTTTTGTAAAAATTTACAACATCGTGCTAATCGCCCGTACTCAGACTTTCTGCTGCTTCTCTTAGTCGACGCCTGTTTTTATGTATTGTATATCGTTAAAAATATGAAACAGTTGTTGAATCATTGATGACTATGTACTTGTGAAATGAAACTGTTGTGTCTATAACACTTCAGAGTCAATAAATATTTTCTTACTTGAAATAAGCATGATTTGTTTGGGATCAATTGAATTATCAGGTGAAAAATGAGTCTTTTGTTGTTTTATTTGTTTGTTTTTGTTGTTGTTTTTGGTCGGGGGACGTGTTTTTGTCCTGGGGGGGGGGGGGTAGTTTTGGGGTTCTATGTCTATACCGTATCTGTCTATCTATTATATATATATATATTATATATATATGTGTATAATATCCGGGTAGCGCCCGAAAAATTTTCTTCTCTATATTTTTTTCCTTTCTCCTCCTTTCCTGCTCTCTAGCAATGTTCTGTCGTCTGTTTTCGTCTCCTCTTTCTGCTCCCCCCCCCCACCCCTCACCTCCTTTGCCCCCTCCTCTGGGCTTATGATTCTTTCTGCAGCCTTTCTACTGCTACTCCTTATTTTCTTCTTACTGCTGTCTTTCAGCCACACCCCTGATCTTCTGGTAGGGAAGATCTACACCTAGCCTTCCGGGACAAGGGCGAAAAATCTCGGACGGCCCGTGTGCAAGTTGCGCACGTTAAAGATTCCTTGGTGCACTAAAATCGATAAGAGTATGCTTCGGCCGCCACTCGGGCAAAATTCAAAATTTCCTAACAACTGAAAAAGTTTTAATGTTTCCTGCCCGCTCATATGACCTTATGCAATCACGAGCACCGTAAAACACTTACCCCAAAAAACCCCTTAGTTTTGTTCGTTTGCTTAAGGCGGTTAAATGGAGCTTTTATTTTGGATATGACTTACGGTAAATATTTCGTGTCCAAGAAAAGTCGTTTTTATCAAGTATTTAGATCTCCCTTTGGGTTGTTGGCGGGTGCTCTGGTGTGGTTTGCTCCTTCTTTGCTCCTACCGAACATCTATTGTCTTTATCTCCCCTCCTTCTCTTTTGTGTTTGTTACTCTCTTGTAAGACACATCTATTCGTCGGCACTTATATGAGCTTATAATTGTGTTGCAAGTGCCGTAAAACTCTTACTAAATTTTTTAAAAAGTATCTCCCTCTTGATCAGCCCACAGAGGTTGACCTTTCAGACAGAATCGGGTTTGTGGTTGGCGGGTGCTCTGGTGTGGTTTTCTTCTTCTTTTCTATAAAACATCTATCGTCTTTATCTTCCCTCCTTTTTTGTGTTTGTTACTCACTTGTAACACCTCTAATCTTCGGCACTTATATGACCTTATTGTGTTGCAAGTGCCGTAAAACACTTACTAAAACGAGACAGAATCGAAGCATTCCTCCCAGTAACCGACCTAAATTTTGTCGATGCGGAGGGAAAACATTTGCAATCAATGAATACAGTTGGTGGCTCTCGCACCAAAACATTCTATATTGTGTTTCCAGGGGTGTAGAATTCTCATATTGAGAGGATGAAGGTACCACTTCACACACAATAGATAGACTAAGGGAAGCTGGTGTTTCTAGAGGGTCGGCGAGAGACAGCAACCTGCGTGGAAAAGCCAGAAGAATATCCAACCAGCTGTGAACTTGCACGATCAGCAGGCAGACCCTTTCATGGATCCTAGGGAGGAGGGAGGAGCAGCTATGGCATTGTGTCTGCCGCTTGAAATGATGCCTATTCTCCAACCAAGTAAAGTAAGAATTCTCATAGCACTGGCGCTTTGTGGTAACGGGTTGTTGGAGAGCGCCACCAGTGAGTTCTCTCACCCCCCTCCCCACACTTTTCCCCCTGTTCTGTCAGTCTATCTTGCTTGCTTGGTCAATTCTCTGTTTAACTGTTGCATGTATTTGGTAGATGTGCTTGTCTTTATGCAATCAAAAAAAAAGCTCTCGGATAGTGATAATGAGGCGAGGGTATGACAAAACTGAATTTGAATCTGCGTGAGCGACGCACCAGTGATATCACATTGTAAAACTTCTAACGTGACTTTGGATATTGTTTCCCTGGGTCTGGCTAAACTTTTGTATGTGGATAGTTGGCGGGTGCTCTGGTGTGGTTTGATCCTTACCTCCTTACCTATCAAACGTTTATCGTCATTATCACTCCTCCTTTTCTTTGTATGTTACTCCCTAGTAACACCTCCAGTCATCGACACTTACTGATACATGTATGTGACCTGCAAGAAACGTACACCTGTTATTAAAATAAACCTATGTAATCCCCCCGGGGCAGTGCCACTGACTAAGGTGTGTTTGGGCCATTCCCAAAGTGGGGGACATTTCTCGTTCAAGCACAGTAGAATTGTAAATGGTCTGATCTAGACGGTCATATAATCAGGCCACCTGCGCGCTACTGACCTAGATTCCTTGTGGGCTGACACACCCGTGTAGTAAGCCCACAACCTTGTAGATCATTAGTAGTGATAAGCCTACGCAGGGTGCGGCGGTCAGTTTGATTTGTTGTTTTCTCATGCTTTGACACTGGATTATTTCTGCCTAATGCAGTTTGCTTTTCAAGTCATCTGGATTATGTGAATATTTTCTACATCATTGTGTGTGTTGAGGAACAGAGGTGGTGACTAATTAATTAATTAATTAAGATTGACCAACAGTCTTGATTTATGATCGCCTAGGGTCTGATTCATGTCACGCTCATAACTGTGCCTGATGTGTAACAGGGAACTACAGCTTTCTCTTTCTTAATCCTTACTATTGTCATTTTCCTCTACTTCTTTTGTATGTTTGTCACACTCTTGTGACCTGCTATTTCTGTGGTGCCTTGATAGTCGAAGCAGACCTTGTGCTGTTGAAGCTAGAGAGGTGAGCAGAGTAAGTCTGTAAAGACTTCTCTGTTGACACCCACCCCTTGGCGCTCATATGACCTTATGCAGTTGCGAGCGCCGTAAAACCCTCCACTATTATTTAAAAATTACAAAATTACAAAAAAACAAAAAACCTATGTACGGTGAAATAATTCACATGAAAAAAACAACAACAGTACATCACTGTTGGTGTGGTATGGGTTATAATTATTTAGTTATTTTGAAGACGCTACCGTTGTATAAGAGACTGGACTTTTGATGTAATGTCCTTTGTGGGTGGTTGACGGAAGCTATGATGTTGTTCTTTCTTTCTTTCCTATCAAACATCTATTTTCTATATATTATCTCTCTTCATACTATGTGTATGTTACTATCCGGTAACAGCTCTTATCGAAGGCACTTTATGTGACCTGATTGTGTTGCATGTGCCGTAAAACTCTTAATAAAACCAACAAAAAACAAAACAACTAACGGCAACTAAAAATAAACAACCCCTCCCCCCCCCAAACAAACAAACAAACAAACAAAACAACAGTTTATGTCCTTTTTTGATAGAATAAGGCCAAGTTGGAGGAGAGTCAAGGAGGCAAATTCAAATAACCTAAATTCAATACATGTTGTTAACATGTTGTGACTTCTTGCGGACAAGAAGTATGGCCGCCTGTACAGCGGTCTTGAGTATTGTGTGCGGCTGGAGTTACTTGGCGTACCCCTTATCTGACTCTTGTAAACACACACGGCTTGCGTAGAGTGTGATGGTTGGGAAGAGAGAAACCCGACTGCAGCAAATTTTTAAATGCCTTACTTTGAAAATGGCAGGTCATACCGCAAAAAGGGGAAACGGATTGGGGAAGGAGGGGGAGGGGTGAATCTTGTCCAGAATTGTGTATTTGATAACTCATGCTTTGTTGCGTGACCACTTCAATCCCAAATCATTAAACATTTTATCAAACTTGTAGAAGCTGAAATGACAACCGAAGCAATTCTCCTAAGAAAGTGTTAATTGACTTTATTGCAGATTTTTAGGGTAGGGGTGGAAAGCAAGCACAGACCGTATATTATTTCTGTTTATTTAGAAAACATAAACATGTCCTTAGTAAACGTAGAAATGAACAACTAGGAAAAATAATCTTTACTGGTCCACTTCAGGGACCGAAACCTCAATTAAACGTCAGCATTTTGTTAACACTTCCTGATAGACAGTTTTTCAACCAGTTTGAATATATATGAACATTCTTTCTCTAAAAACTAACAAAAGAAATACATGTAATTGAAACTAATTACAGAAAAAGTTGGCAGGTTATCAAAATAAATTAACGCAAAATGTCTAAGCAAAAAGGAGGGGGAGGGGGGGGAAATTGAGGGAGGAATAAACTAAATGTACCATTTTTCGCTGACATAATTTAAAGGCCCTACTAACTGGATCTAAATACCAAAGATTTCTTAAAAAATAAACAAAAACCTTTTGATGTTGTTCACTTCATAATGTGCCTAAGAAATAGAGATAACCGTGAAAAAACTGCAGACAAATAAATATTTGTTTTCAAATACGTCAATGAAAATTCTGCGAGTTGCATTGGTCACAAGATAAATAGCATAGGTTTCAGGAATCTTGCTGAAATCTTTACGACGAACAAAACCGAGAGACAATTGACAGTGACTTTAATTAAGTGTGTGCGTGTGTGTATGTGTGTGTGTGTGTGTGTGTGTGTGTGTGTGTGTGTGTGTGTGTGTGTGTGTGTGTGTGTGTGTGTGTGTGTGTGTAAAACAAATCTCTATCCTTAAAACATGTCATGCTGAACAGACAAACGTGTTTGTTGTCTTTACTTCCATCATGACCTTTACCTCATACTCCTTTTTTTTAGTAAAAAAAAGAGCGTTCACACTTCTGAATCAGACTCTGAGTTAATGAGAATGTTTATAGAAATCTAGTACGTTTTCCCTCGCTTTTATAAGTGTGCTCCAAAAGGTGCAAAACGTGTGTAACTTTTCATAGGATATATTTCTTTGTCAGCCAAATTTGGCATTGTTTGTCATCATTTTAGTAAGTAGTCGGAGCAGATCATTTCGTTGTTATACGCCTGTTTTTCTACAAATCAGAATGTATTGTTTGACATCTCCTGTTTTGTAATTGATGTTTCATCATAAAATTTACAGGGCCACAATAACATATAAATCCAACTTCGTTTGAAACAGAAGTTTCAAACTAATAGCGTGGAGCTTGCTGAAACTATGGAACATGACAAGAACATTCTTTCTTAAGATTTTTAAAAAATGTACAAGTAAAATAACATAATATTTTAGTTTGGCTTCTTCTTTCAAACTACATTATTCAGAAGTTGTCTACCAATTTTGGATAGCATTCAGATAAAGAGAACCTTCTGTGGACTACCAAAAGTATCGACTTGGGTCACAAGCTGTGAACCACTTCTCTAGCCTACCCAGATCCTCGTCTCTGGTACAGACGAGCGTGCCTTTTCCCGCCCTTTTTAAAGGACAGCATTTGATCATCGTCCAGGTTTGTCATCTCTGTGATAAGACTTTCGCTGTAACGATGGAAGAATTCATCAATGTCGCTGGCCTCCCTCATGGACTCAAGTTGTGGCAGAGCTGATCCTCGCCTCCGACAAAGTGAAGACTTGAGGCCGGGGTGAGAGCCAAGAATTTCCTCCGGCATATAGCAGGATTTGTCCTCCCACTCGTCTTCGTTCACCGGCACAGGGCAACTTGGCAAACTTGAATTAAAGGTGGTCTGTTTCATGTACTTGCGGTTACTGTCTGACGCTTTGCCTGACATGTTGTTGACAATGACGTCAGTTTCTGTGCAGTCCTCCTCAATAGGTGGAGTGACGTCACCACTGACTGACACACGTCTAAGAATGTTGGCGGCCTTGCTGAGAGAGTCTGCCTGAAGCAAACTCATGCACAAACTAAGTGAACTTCTCCTCAGATTACTTGTATCCATCTCATCCTCCTCAGAGTTCAAGGCAGAACCCCGCCTGGACATTGAATATCTCTTGCTCTGCTCGAGTCCTGTCGTTTGACCCAAGACCTCGGACACAGAACTCAAAGAGGACTTTCGCCTTTGAGCTCTTCCTCCCTTTGTCCAGTGCTCCAAATCAGAATCGACATCGTCTGCTTCGCCCTGTTCCTCCTCTTTGACAGATTCTCTTCTCTTGTTCATCCAGTCGATCAGTTCCAGGCCACTGAGCATAGAACCTCGCCTCACGCCCGCGTCAGACATTGCCGAGTCACGCCTTCTCGCGGACAAGAGAACTCCATTTTCAGGCAAAATAGTCGCACCCTGAATGGCAAAAGTAAACAAACGAAAATTAGAAAAATAAAAGCTTTTAATTGAATACTTTGAATAGGTTATTTTATAACTCTAAAGTAAATGCCTTTGTTTCTTTGTTTGTTTGTGTGGGTGGGGGGGGGGGAGGAGGTGGGGGGGGGGGTGGCTAAAGCTATGAAAAAAAGCCATAACTCCTTAGAGAAAGAAAAAAGCAGGTTGTCTTCTGAAGTAGGACAACAATGTAAAGCGATTTGTTGCTAAAGATACAAGTGTGTGTTTCTCGAAAATTGAGACCCCCCCCCCTCCTCCACATGATACATGTAAAAACAACAACCTTAAATGATACAAACAAACAAACCAACAACAACAAAAAACCCAACAAACCAAACAAACACTACAAGACCGGCGTCTATGGTGTAGCAGCGAGACACTTTGCTGTCGGATGCAGAAGACCTGAGTTCAACTCCCGTGTAGGAAGTATTTTTCGAGTATCTCGGTCTTTTCTTCTGGGACGTCGTTTTCATCTTCATCCGCGTTAGTCTTGACAGGTCTAAATTGTGTCGGTAGGGGCAAAAAAACCTACCTGAAAACAAACAAACAAACAAACAAACAAACAAACAAAAAACCCAACAAAAACAAAATACAAGGCAAAACCAATGCCAACGGATAAAAGAACCATTTTCCTCTAATCATCCCAAAAAGCTACAATCTAGCCACACAATTCAACTACCTGCTTCAACGTTAGAGCAACCCCGATCTGCTTGTTGGGAGGATCGAACTCAAAATCTCTGAGAACCTTGGCCACGACCATCTTGAGCTGTAAGAGAGCAAACCTGAGCCCAGCACAGGAGCGAGGTCCTCCACCAAATGGCATCCACGCAGCTGGGTGTCTGTGGCGACGCCTCTCTGGCATAAACCTAACAATGGAATCATACACAGTGCCTTTGAAATACATGTAATTATAATACCGGAAACTATATAAAATGCAGATATGAGGCATTGAGGTGAAATCAGGCGCTCGTTAAAAAAAATGGAATCGAAGAAACTGGCATTTTTTCACAGGATTTGACCATTTTTATCGAAACTCTGTGGGGGTGGGGGTGTGGGGGAGTTGGCCAACTCCTTTATATCAATTTGAGAACTCATTTTTGTGTGGATTTTACTTAAAGGCGTTGACTAAAGGCTAAAAAAGAAAATGTAAGTTGTCGTTTTCCAAGGACTCTCTGTCTCAAGCTAAGTAAACTTTGGCAGTCATTTTCTTGCTAAATGTACCTCTGAAACCAGGAGACCCCCACCTCCTTTAATAACAAATAAATTGACTTGTATTCAAGATAAGTGGGTAATTCTTTCATTGAAAGCATGGCAAATGAACAAGCTTTAATACGATAGCAATAACTTCCCATGCCCAAATACATGTACTGACCAGCGCCTGATTCCACTGTGTCGTGACACATTATATCCCTGCTCAAAAATAGGCTTAAAAAATCATGACAAAGCCGACAGCTGAAGTACAATAACAAGAAACATTATTAGTTTCCTTTCCTGTTCACCCTAGATGTTGAAATGCTATGTGAGTACCTTTGATTGTCACTGAAGTTAGAAGTATAAATAGACACAGTATACATCATTTTGATGGGGGAACACTTGGATTCTTCGATAAATCACAGGGAGAAGAGAGGCATTTCCGTACTCGCTTATTTAACTATTTTCGGCACTATCTCCTATTAACAGAAGTACTATTATAACATGCATTTTAAAATATGATATTCTGTAAATGGTGTGGCATTTGTGACATTTTATTCTTCTGAGCATCATCTGACAAGAACGGTGATGGAACCCTTAAGAGCATAGTGAAAAACTTTTTGACGAGGTGAATTCCTCTTTGAACAGCAGAAATGTAGATCTAGTCATACAGGTCTACAATCCAGTGGGCAGACACGCTCACAAACAAACAACCAACCC
>NW_004797285.1:805709-806790 GCF_000002075.1 Aplysia californica | reverse complement strand
GACGAAGTAATAGACATATTTTGTTTTGTGTTGTTTTGTTTCTAAACAGGGTGCGCCGCACATTCCAAAAGTGCAGTAAGAAGTTTTTATCATGAAACTAAGTGTCACTGATAACCCTAACTAACCAGAAAGTCACGGCGCAGAACACAGACAGATTATGTAATATACCAGCCATAAAAGTTAACTAATTCACGGACCTGAGAGGGTTAAAGCTTTGAGGATCTTCTCCCCAGTGACGTGGGTCGTACTGGACATCCCATAGGTTGGCGTGGACTAACATCCCGGCGGGCACACACAGGTCCCCCACGACACACTCCTCCATACACTGTCGGGCTGTCACTCTGCCAGAGGAAAGCAAATGGTAACAGAACAGTCACGTGTGGCACAAAGTTCCCAGCTGCTGTTCAGATGTACTAAACCTAAAATCATGAATTTTTAAAAGCAGGCCTTTATATATATCTTTTATAAAATATCTGTCCCCGTGGTTTTATGCAAAACAAATTCTGAAATTATGCAAACTGAGCCCCAAAATGCGAAATTACCCGATTCTGTTAATTTTAAAAAAGAATAATAAAGGAAAATAATCACAAATTAGGCAAAAAATGATCAAGTTTTGCTAAATTATGCGGGATGCATAAAACCCCACGGACAGAAGTATGAAACCGGTTGTTGTTTTTTTGGTCCTGTCCTAAAACAAAAAATTGCTTTCTGGCTTTAGTACACTTGAACAGCTTGCCAAATGTATACCGCGTACAGCAAGACAGTATAGTCTCGTTTCGTCCGGAACAAATTGAAGACAATTACAAAACAGAAGGATAAACAATGTAGAAGAAACTAGCCTTGCCAGAACCCTTTTCAACCCCTTGTTGTTGCATGTTATTGTATAGTATCAGTCCATACCCCCCTTCAACATAATAGCTCGAGAGAGGCTCCGATTGAAATTTGATTACCATTGGCTTTATCCGCAGGCTTTTGAGCCATAGACGTTCCTCAAATGAGAGAAAACGAGGGTGCTTCCTCATTAATATTTTTTTCAATAATAAGAATAACCAAGGGAAGGAAAAACAGGGCGAAATGGAGG
>NW_004797285.1:804126-805270 GCF_000002075.1 Aplysia californica | reverse complement strand
AGATAGATAGATAGATAGATAGATAGATAGATAGATAGATAGATAGATAGATAGACAGATAGACAGATAGATAGATAGAATAACGCGAATTCCCGCTCAACTGCAAGCTCTATGCACTTAATTCAATAATATAAAACAACGACAACGACACATGTATACAATACACCTGTTAGATGGTTCCTAAACCACGATCCAAATTTAAATTATATCACTTCATCAAGGAAGGGACCACCAAACATTTTTTTTCGAAAGTGGGCCGGATAATATTGACCAAATGCCAAGCGTGGGGCTGATAGGGGCCAAATCATTTTGTTCATTACAATACAGTACATTGATGTTTTAGATGAATATCTCATTTAAACCGAGCAAAACTCTGATTCATAAGCTAGAAGTTATGGAGTCTGTAAAAACACGTTGGATTTACATTGCAGAGTCCAGTGAAATTATTAAACTATTATGCTATTATGCTGGTGACAAAGACACGCTACAAGCACACCTTCCACCAACCGCCCCCCACCACACCAAAACCCAACAACAACAACAACAAAAATCCCGCATGTTGGCTTGGCGGCAGACCAGAGGAGCCTACCATGCAGTGCTGTGGGCTGCATTTTAGCGACGTCTGTTATAAGGCAACCTCTTTTTGACTTGAGATTCTTATAAGGTTAGACCAAAGACATTAACATTTTAGTTTCAAATACTTTCTTACAAGCAGAATTCCTGTACGTTGCCACCATTGGCATGAAACGCGACCTGTACCATATATTCAGAAGTATAATTCAACACTTTGTGAATAAAGTTATAGTCATATTTTCTTATTACAATTCATAACATCCTTTTCGTTTCTTCATTGTCATCTTACAAACTCTCAGTCTATTACTAAATGGTATTGTACTGGGCTCTTAGTTTTAGGTTTAGTAGATGTTTGATGGCGCTTGCAACTGCATAAGGTCATATGAGCGCCAGAAGATCAGAGGTGTTACAAGTACAAGAGATTCAAACATAAAAAAGGAGGGGAGATAAGGACGATAGACGTTTGATAGGAAAGAAGAAATAAAACACACCAGAGCACCCGCTAACCACCCACATTCTGGACTCTGTTGGGCCACGATAGACTTGATGTTAATAATATACTCGTAGTTTG
>NW_004797285.1:797067-798940 GCF_000002075.1 Aplysia californica | reverse complement strand
AAAAAGAAGAAGAAGAAGAAGAAGAAGAAGAAGAAGAAGAAGAAGAAGAAGAAGAAGAAGAAGAAGAAGAAGAAGAAGAAGAAGAAGAAGAAGAAGAAAATCGAAATGATATAGAGCAAGAAGTAGGTCGAGTTTGACCCGGTCTGTTAGGGCCATTCCTGCGCTGGGAGGAAGTATCTTGAATATCTTCTCACACAGGAATGGAACTTCAATACAGCATAAATTCCCAGCATCCTGCGTGCGATCAAAGATCGTGTATGACAAAATAGTTCACTCCTCTCTGTGAGTCAATTAAAAAAGTGTCCTCAAAATCCGATGGCGCCCTCTTAAAAAAAGAACGGACTTTGCGAACAGAGTTACCCTACTTGTGCGAAAAACAATAAAAGTGAAACTAACAAACTGTGCTATTCCTATTCTTTTTCTGGAGAAACAAAAGAGAGCTTCAAAACAAAGGCTGCAGGGCCATCTGAAACAATGCGCGGACTTCCGTAGACACTTTTTTGACAGGAACAATCTTGTTATGTACGATCTTTGGTACGATGGCGAAGCGCATAACCTCTACACCACAGACGTCGGCTGTTACCTTTCGAGCATGGAACTTGTTGAACTGTTTGATGAAGACTTCTTGTAGGAAATTGACGTCGGAGGTGACAATCACTGGCGTTGGACCCTCAAAGTAGCTGTATAGGTGGGAAACACGGTTTAACTCATTAAACTTTCCTTTCTGCAATAACACTTCGCTACCTCACAATTACAATGTTCTATCTGACATTTTTTGGGCTGTTTTGAGTTACTAAGACCATGGGGTCAGAAACCAAATACTCTGCCTCCTCTATTAAAATTGTATGATAATTCAGAGTTGTTATCAACATATTCAAAATACTGCAGTCGAAAAAATCTTGTCATGTCGTGAAACTCAAAATCTTTGACGTCAAATTTCTTTTGAAAAAATATGCACTGAGAAGATAGAAATTTGTAGTTTTACGACAACGACTTGTCTATAAATCCTTCTATATATTATTGAATATGTGTACAGCCACGTATGAACGTGTTTTTTCTTTTAGAAGTTCTCGGGCGTGAAAAAAGAAGTAACATATCGATTTCAATACGCCTACAAAAATTACAGTGAACCGTTTAGACTGTAACGTACATGTGTCATGACTCGGTGGAATCGGGCGTTCTACAATTTTTGGGCTAATTGAGTTATTTTATTTTGTTTTGCTTTTGGAGAAAGAAGTACCATATATTATCATGAAAATATGTCAAGATATTTGAGATTGAAGCAGATCGGGGTTGCCTGTAGTCAAAGGAAAAATGAATGAGAAAATGACCGCTAAAGTTTGGTTACTTCCCAAGCTTGGGTATCCTCGGAAACTGAAAATATACTTTTTTTTGTCTTTCAACAACATTTTACCTTAAAATCCACGCAGACATGTGTTTTTAAATGGGCATAAAATAAAGGTGTTGAACAAAAAAAAACACCAAAAAAACCCAACAAACAAATAAACCCCCAAAATATATCGTCAAAAATTCCGCAAAGGCAGAAATATGTTGATTTCTTCGATTTCATTATTTTGACGAGCGCCTGATTTCACCACGATGCCTCACAAATTTAAATCTTTTTAATGGTAACATACCCGAATGTCTCGCCATACATCTCCCTCCATTCTTGATATTTCTTGAAAAGCGGCTGCAATGTAATATGAAATGTAAGCGGTAAATATCAGTGGGAGCTTTTAATCTTCAAGAATTATGAAGAAGAGCGATGCCTAAATGTTGGAAGATAATTAGCACTTCTTCCCTGCTGCCTCTTTATAAGTTTGTAGCAGTTTGCCGACATTGACAGGCAGGTATTATGTGTGTGTGTGTGTGT
>NW_004797285.1:795416-796663 GCF_000002075.1 Aplysia californica | reverse complement strand
GATGATGATGATGATGATGATGATGATGATGATGATGATGATGATGATGATGAACTAGTTTAACCTGCTCTTCATACAATCGTAAACTTTGCTAAATACTCTACGAATCAAGATATCCAACCAATAATTGAAACGTTTAAATTAAATTATTCAATTGGAAGACAAACTTATTTTTCCTTCAGATAACTCACAGTTTTCCGAAATTCCAGAAGATTGCCAAAAAGAAAGTTTGGTTCTGGGCCCGGCACGCCCATCTCTTTGAAAATCTGCATACATTGTCGTCTTTGCCTGGGGAATCAGATTAGACTGATTAATGATTTCACTTTTATAATAGGAAAAAGATCGTCTATACCAAAATATACTATTTGCTTCCGAAGATAGAAACACAGCAATTCTGTGACTCAATTGTCTTGAGTATCTAATATGTAAGCAAATATCTTTTTTTGTTAAAGAAATAAGGCTGGAAAAGGCGCAGTCTATTTTATTTACGAAGATAAGAGACCACTTTTGTATTTGTATGTAATATCTATGAAGTCATTTGGTTAGAAACACTCTCGGGTAATTTAGCGAAAGAAAGCAGGCGAAAACACTGGTGAAAAGTAATTGCACATCTGAGAAAACAGGAAACGGATATCTTACTCGTGCGACTCTTCTAAAGCGCTTAAGGTTACAATAATGAATACAAAGATGCGGTTGCTACGATCATTATAAAAATGGGGGGAAGAAGAATTTCATATAATTTAGGAAGATTTGAAAAAGTGCCCGGGCGCAGAAGTTAGCTCCAACCCGTGCCAAGAAAGGATATCAAGACTGGCAGCCAGCCCATCTCACTTCTTGGTTCCTCTCCTTTACTCCATGTCCAGATCTATTTGAACGTATGCATTAAACAAAAAAAAACAGCACCCCCCCCCCTACGAAAAACAACAACAAAAAACACAAAACTGTCACAACTGTCAGTAAAATTTCGAAATACGGTGCAACATGTACATTTTAGATAAACGGTAAACCCTATTCTTGGAGCCACCACTCAGTAAGCACTATAAATAATCGATAAACAGAACATCGTTCTTCATGCTTTATGCATTGTTTTTGTAAGCACCGTACATAACATGGGATTTAGGTAGAAGTAGGCCTATTACTACAACTATTACTACAACTATTACTACAACTATTACAACAACTATTACTACAACTATTACTACAACTATTACTACAACTATTACTACAACTATTACTACAACTATTAC
>NW_004797285.1:792812-793977 GCF_000002075.1 Aplysia californica | reverse complement strand
CCGCCCCCCTCCTCTCCCCTCCAAATCAGAACGCCCGTATGAAATGAAAGTCCCTCTATGGCTGTTGAAAATAAATGTCTGACGTCAATGGGATTCAAACCTAGAACTGACTTGTGTTGGTTATAAACGAACTACACCACCATAGCCAGTTTTTCAAGCACAACGTTATCAATGTGAACGAACTAAGAGAACATAACTTTTAAAATTTATACCATGGCATTATTATGTTGAAATGTATCATAGAATCAGTGACCGGACCCCCAGAGTATCGTAAAACAGAACAAATGTGATGTATAGGTTTCACTCTAACTAGCAGTTAGGCCAACACTTTAAGCTGCCAGTATCAACATATCAACTTAGCGGCCACGCTTACAACCAAGGATGGCTGCTTGTTAGATTTGATAAGACCTTTCGAGCCAGTCGCTTATACTTTGACTATGACCTACGATTAACGTGGCCTTTGTTCACATATTACTCAATAGCATTATGAATTCCCGCAGACCATCGTAGCAGCTTTTTGGCATGTTATGGTAGGTTATGAGATGGTGTTATATGGTAAGGTATAGTACGACACGGTGTGGTATACATTACTCTTATAGCTCTGCTAACAATATATGACTATGAATGGGTCTGAATCATATGAATTTGGATAAGAAGCCATATTATTTTCAAAATAACCTTGATGATGCTGTGTCCAGTCAAGTATGACTTAACGTATGCTGACAATGCCCTAATTGGTGGTTTAACAATATCTACCAAATTAGATGAACTTGTCCTTAGTGCTGAAAAGTATATTGTCACAGTGAAAAACTAAATTTGTGATAAGACAGAAGTCATTCTGGCAGGCAGTGCAAAGTTTGTTTATGAAGTTGACAACTCTCAAGAAAATCAGAAAATTCATTCTCAAGAAAAAAAAATGGTTGCGTCATTTGAATATTAATGAATGGTTTAGTTTTATCACGACTTTGTTAATGCACTTCTTTGTTGCCAGGGATATCTCAAGAGAATGCGAAGCGACTTTAAACTCTTTAAACAATACTGCGCGTTTAGTCGTACAGAAAAGAAGGCGAGATTCTGTTACACTTCTTTTACAGACACTGCTCTTGCATCCTGTTGAGAAGGTAATTATGTACAACCTGATCTCTCTCTCTCTCTCTCTCTCTCT
>NW_004797285.1:789842-791612 GCF_000002075.1 Aplysia californica | reverse complement strand
ATTATTATTACTTTTATTATTAGCATTATTAGCATTATTGTTTATTATCTTTATCATGATTTTAGAGCCTTTCTCAACACATTACCAATAAAGTGAGTTGAAGCGCGCCCAGTCTGGGATTCGAACCAGGGCCCTGCGGTAAGAAGTCCTGGACGATACCAACTGAGCTAACATAGCACCAGCTTACGATGTTATGATTGTGTCTGAATTATGTGAATTTAGATAAGAAGCCATAGCATTTTCATAATAACCCCAAGCCTGCTGTTTGATACATTCTTACCTCTATGTCCTTTTCTTCAAGTTTGTATGTTTTAGGTGCGTAATAGAAACTAGGCAGATTATTATCAAGTGACTGGCGTTAGTGCCATGATCAATTTGAACTCCTGAAATCAACTAACATTGTGACAATCAGCTTTCAAAAACCTTAAGGGACTTATTTACTTAAAGTCTCCATCGGGGGCTCTCGTGGCCTAGAGGTTAAGGTGTTCGCCTCTCATTCGATAAGTCCCAGGTTTGAATCCGGATAGCAAAGGAAAATTTTCTTCTCTAAAATTTTCTCCTTTTACATCCCTTCCTGCTCTCTGACGATGCTCTTTCGTCTGCTTTCGTCTCCACTTTCTGCCCCCACCCCCTCACTTCCTTTTCATCCCCATCCGGGTCCCTGACTCTTTCTGCAGCCTTTCTACAGCTTCTCCTCGGCTCCTTCCTATTTCTGTTTTTCAGCCACACCCATGATCTTATCATAGGTAAGATGTACACCTAGCCTTCTCGGACAAGGGAGAAAAATCTCGGAGGTCCCGTGTGCAAGTTGCGCCCGTTAGAGATCCCTTGGTAGTCTAAAATCGATAAGAGTAGGCTTCAGCCGCCACCCGAGCAAAATTCAAAGTTTCCCTAACAACTGAAAATGTTTTGTGTAATTCCACACGCTCATATGGCCTTATGCAGTTGCGAGCACTGTAAAATACTTTCATTATTCTTTTGCCTTGGTCATGGCACACATAATTAAAACACTTTTACGGCGTGGATCTGAACTATGCTTTCACTTTCAGCACACATTTGATCTCTGTTTGTTTTTATATAACTTACAGTACCAACTTCCAACAAAAGAGTCGCTAAACAGTGCTATCCGAAAATGTATGCTTTCTAACATAGTATAGCTATTTGAAAGATTCTACAACTTCAAGAGAAGCTTATTATGCTGGTAGGCCTACCTTATTTAGAGTTCGAACTTTATGGCTATTTGGACAAAAAGTAAGTTATTGAACGGACAGCCAGTGCTTGCTCTAACAAAAAAAAAAGAAGAATATTAACATTAATTATGTAATATTATATTGTAGGGTCATTACTCAGAACATAATACAGCCAAGAGGAACATCAAAGGAATAGATGCTCATAACAGTTTACAAAGTATCATACAAAGAAAAATACACTCATGCACTCTCGAGGTATGTTTCTTTGTTAAGAGAATTTTTCAAATTAGGCCAAACGCGAGTTTTTGGAAACAAAGGTCAACAATAAACAGCCTTAGCGTTAAGTCTTGCTAATTCAACCACAAACACTCTCATCACGTCTTATCTGGATTGTTGGCGAGGCGAGAAACACGATTGTGCCGTGTTGAAACATGTTGGGACAGTCCCTTGGAGTTACTTAGTCAGTGCTGTGTGCAAAACTAGGACGAACAGTATTTTAATGGATATTTCTTTATCTTGACCCCTCTATCCTTACCACCAGCACCCATCGAAAAAAACCACAAACACAAACACATACACA
>NW_004797285.1:786514-789589 GCF_000002075.1 Aplysia californica | reverse complement strand
CACACACACACACACACACACACACACTAACATGCATACACACACACCAACGTAATGCCATTTGCTTATCTTGTAAGTTTTCTATCAGTCTTTCAAAATATACTTTTATATTGTTACGCAATCACATATTATTGTGTCTCTGAGAAGATTGCAAAATAAGAAAAGAAAAGAAAGACAGTATTTGTAAGTCAACGCTTTACTACAAAATGAAGTTCTGTTTTTTCCCCTTGATTTCTGAGAGGGGGGGAGGGGGTGGTAAATGTTTTACGGCCCTCACAACAGCATACGGTCATATTAGCGTGGGACACATTACATATTTTCGGTTGGTAGAGAGTAATGAATTTTGCCCGCGGTGGCGGCCTAAGCCTACTCTAATCGATTTTGGACCACCAAGAGATCTTTTACGTGCACAACCTGCACACGGGACCTCCGAGATGTTTTCCCTTTATCCGAGACGGCTTGGTGTTAGACTTACCTGCCATAATAACAGAGGTGTGGCTGAAAGACGGCAGTAAGAAGGAGCCAAGAAGTAGCAGTACTGTAGGAAGGCTGCAGATAGTCAGGAGAGCAGAGGGTGGGACAAAGGGGAGTGAGGGGTCGGGGGCTGAAAGAGGAGACGAAAGCAATCGACAGAACATTGTTGGAGAGCAGGAAAGGAGGTGAAAGGAGAACATTTTGGAGAAGCTGACTGTCCGTCGCTATCCGGATTCGAACCCAGGACTTATTGAATGAGAGGCAACACCTTAAGACCACGAGAGCACCCCCTGTTTTCTTCAATGTTATAAAAATGGTGTGCTCTTATAGAAGAGAGAGACACACACACACAAACAGACATACTGAGATAAATAGATAGGGAGAGAGAGAGAGAGAGAGAGAGAGAGAGAGAGAGAGAGAGAGAGAGAGAGAGATGAAAGGGAGTAAGGCGCACCCCGTGCCTCTCCCGACCTTTTCTTTCTGTGTTTTCAGACTAATAGAACACAGGAGATATGAAACAACACTGTGAATACTCACAGAATGCTTTGAGGCAAGTTTGGTAAGACCAGCATAATTGAAGTGGAAAAAAAATAAGATCGAATCTTTGCTGAAGCGTTTCCTAACATGCAGAACTTGGATCATTTTAAAGGTCCAGTCCACAATGCTGAGGGCAAAAATCAAATGGGGCTTTCGTGGTCGAGAGGTTACGGTGTTCACCTCTCATTCAATAGGTCCCGGGTTCGAAACGGACAATTTTTCCGTTCTCCTCTTTTCCTGCTCTCTGTAACAATGTTTTGTCGTCTACTTTTGTCTCCACTTTCTGCCCCCACCCCTTCACCTCCTTTGCCCCCTCTCCTGGGCTCCTCTTCCTGCACCCTTTCTTCTGCTAATCCTTAGCTCCGTTTTTCTGCAGTCTTTCAGACACTCCCCTGATCTTATGGTAGGTAAGATCTACTAACCTTCTTGGATAGGGGCAAAATATCTCTGAGGTCCCGCGTGCAAGATGTGCACGTTAAAGATCCCTTGGGGGTCCAAAATCGATAAGAGTAGGCTTCACCCGCCACCCGGGCTAAATTCCAAATTTCCTACCAACTGAAAACGTTAATGCGTCCGCGCACTCATGTGGTATTACGCAGTTGGGAGGGCCGTAAAACACTTACCAAAAAGAAAAAAACCCTGTCATTTTATACCCCCCCCCCCCCCCCAAGTCATTTTATACCAAGAGACGAAACGATCTGGACTCCAGACGCAGTTAACATCATCGCAGTTTTGAGGTCTCCTCCCGATTCCCACTTTTTACCAGGTTGTCCGCCCCTTTACAAAAAATATGATATATAGAAATAATAATTGTAATATTAATAATAATAATAACAATATAATAACAACAACAACAACAACAATAATAATAATAATAATAATAATAATAATAATAATAATAATAATAATGATAATAATAATAACAATGAACGATAGATAACTGTACGTTTTACACTCCAATCGGCACTATTTAGAATTTAGATCATTTATTAATCAAGAGACGGGCTGCTTCGAACCTGTCTGTCATTGTCAACCCACGTTTAGAAGGTCATTACGTCCCAGCAGAAAGACGGCGATATTCGCTGCGGTATAGATTCTTCCCACATGGGAATAGAACTCGTGTCTCCCGAGTGCGACAGCGAAGCGCATTACCGTCGCACCACAGACACCAGTGTCCGCCTTTTTATTGCCGCCTTGAATGCTGCAATTATTTTATTCCAGGTAGATAGTGGTGTACTTTTAGGTCTGTAGCCAGGTCGTTTAGGTCCCAGCTTCGGCAGTTTATAACCAGACACTGGAATACCCAGCCAGATAGTCTCTGGAAAAAAATAGCGAGCTTGACCAGGATGGGATGTTGTTCCTGTTGTTAAGAATGACTTTAGAAGCTGTCTTTAGAGGTTCGATCCCAGGATTATTAATGTTAGTTCTGTGTTCCCCAGTCGGCATAGTGCAGTGAAATGTCTAAATTTCCCCCCATTTTCATTGATTTCACAATTTCGGGTAGTATCCGGGAAGGAAAGCCTTTAACACATTTTAGAAGTTCACTGGATTTCGTTTGTTCTGTTTTGTGTTTGGAACGTTTTGTTTTTGTTTTTCTTATTTCTGAGCATTACTCTATTCGCTTAGTTGGAAATGTGGATGAGTTGAGGTATTTTGCACTTGCTTTTAAAGCTCCCCTTTCTGTGTGTTTAAAAAAAAAAAAACCCTCAACTTTTAGGAGTGGGGTGAGATGGGGGTTGCTATAGAGTAACCATTAGTATAACCACTCGATATAAAAGAATAGATCTAGTCGTAAATAACATGAGTCAATATTAGAGCTCAAACACAATGAACCTGTCACTGAGACAGTAATTCGCTCCCAGTGCGGTCAAATAAACTGGACAGAGCACGCGCCAAAATTTTACGCACGATATGTCACATTGAGCCCCACACGCCACACAATGCGACTCTCACAGCGGCGGTCTGTCCTCGATCGGCAGAAGATATTCGGTGACATCTCCGGCCGGCGAGCACCCAGGAACTATTCGGAGACGTACTCCCGCACACAGATGCACATCTTTGGGG
>NW_004797285.1:785276-786123 GCF_000002075.1 Aplysia californica | reverse complement strand
TGTGTGTACACATGTAAATGTAAATATAAATATGGTTATAATATTGAAAGGGTTAGAATTAAAAGGTATTGAGGCCCCGAGAAATCCCTCAACTGAACCTGAAGTTATACTTTGTCACCCAATTCCCGATGTGAAAGGTGGTTAAATCTAAGCAAAGAGCTGACTCTTATCGAATTCACTCTGAAGCTGTAACACAGCAGACGTGTAATTAAAACTGTTCCGCGTATCACGGGGTTGTGCCTTGGACTTCTATGCATTGCTTATCTTGACCTACCAATTCTGAGTCTTTACTTGAAAGTTGGTTAGAATCTTTTGTGAATATTTTACATTTATGTACATTTACTCAAGTAGAGGACACTAAAGATGAACAAGCGTAACGAATGGGCGAATCTGAAGCTTTCAAGTTTTTGAAATAGCTTAATACACGCTGAGTCAAGTTCAGAGTTTGAAGCTGAATCTGGAGCTGGAAAAGAAACGTCTCTATCTGACGTACATCACTCAGATCTTGATGGTTCTTCAAATAAAGCAGAATGTTACATGTTTCAGAATAATGACCATGATCCAAATGACCCAGACTACGATCTGTCTCAAGATATAAACGTTTACAACGGACGGTGGTGATGTATCGGTAGGAACCGCTGACAAGATAAAGGTGTTTATTGATATCATTTATTACTAAAACGTAAACAAAAACCCATGTATGTTACGTCGCTTCGTTGTGATATGCCGAATGAATTAGCGACTGCAACGAAGAAGAATGAAGTACTGGTATTCACAGAAAAGGTCAATGTATATAAAGATCTGTGTATGTGAGTGTGTGTGTGTGTGTGTGTGTGTGTGTGTGTGT
>NW_004797285.1:780177-785065 GCF_000002075.1 Aplysia californica | reverse complement strand
GTGTGAGTGAGTGGGTCTGTGTGTGTGTTTGTGTTGGTGGGGGGGAGGGGGAGTGGGTTTGAGCTTGTTCGTGTTTAGGAAATTAGATCTTAGTAATGGTTTTGCTCGTGGGTGTTAATTCCGTCAGATGTTTGCAACCTTTTTATATCTGGCTCTAATTCAGAACATGAGACAGCTTTGTGTACAATAAAGCTGCAAGGCATTCTGGGAAATTAAATTCGTTTAGCAGTGCAGACTTTATTCACTTTTGATTCGTAATTGTCTCTGTCGGTATGTTTGTCTGTTAGTACTTTCTTGTTCTTGTTCTTGTTCTTGTTCTTTTTCTTCTTTTTCTTCTTCTTCTTCTTCTTCGTCTTCTACTTTTTCATCTTCTGTCTGTCTGTCTGTTTCACTGTCTGTCTGTCTGCATACGTACTAACTCATAACAGCAGTCTCTCTCACATATCTCATGTTGTGTAAAACTGCGACAAGTTTTCGATATAACAATATGTTATTATTATGCAATGGGAAATGTAAGTTACATTGTAACAAGTCACTGGTTGAGCTCGTAATAAAAATTAAAAAACAAAGTAAATCTACAGGGCATAAATTGGAGGCTTTCGTGGTCGAGAGGTTACGGTGTTTGCCTCTCATTCAATGGGCCCTGGGTTCGAATCCGGAAAGCAACCTCCTTTCCTGCTCTCGTATAATGTTCTGTCGTCTGCTTTCGTCTCCTCTTTCTACCCCTACCCTTCCACCTCCTTGGCCCCCTCCTTTGAGCTCCTAGCTCTTTTGCAGCCTTTCTACTACTACTCTTTGGCTCCTTCCTACTGCTGTCTTTCAGCCGCACCCCTGATCTTATGGTAGGTAAGATCTAACACCAGGCCTTCTCGGATAAGGGCGAAAAATCTAAGATGTCCCGTGTGCAAGTTGTGCACGTTGAAGATTCGTTGGTGGTAAAAAAAATCGACAAGGGTAGGCTTCGGCCGGCACCCGGACAATATTCAAAATTTCCTACCAACCGAAACATGTTTAATGTGTCTCACGCGCCCATATGACCGCATAAAGTTGCGTATTCATAAAACACTTACCAACCCCCAAAACAAAACAAAACGCAGAGCATAATTCACTTGCCACTTTACACCACAGTATGGATGCGTCACCGGACACTTGTAATCTTGAGATTGAGAGTCATGGGTTCGAGGCTCAGTGTGGCATCCGACGTTGTGTCTTGAAAAAGGCACTTCACACGAATTTTCCCATTTGGCTCGGTCCTATCAGATATGGACGTTTAATTCGGAGGTCCCACCTTTTAAAAACCTTACAGCATTATTGAAAGGCGCAATAAAACCGGTAGGCCTACTATTTCGCACAACAGGGTGCGTATAATTAATTAATAATTCGAAACATGTCTTTTACTTTTATTTTTTTAGCTAAACTTCGGGCGTTTTTTTTTCATCGTACCGTATTTTTCATTTCAGCTTGAGTTGTTTGTTGGTTTTTTCTCTGGTGTAAAACGTACCTAAATTTATTTAAGTGGATTGCTTGCGACAAAGACGATGTGCTGGGTCGTCTGGATCGAAAAACTCGTGAACGTGGAATGGAACTCCTTTTTGAACACAGGAACTCCAGGCTGTACTAAAAAATGTTTACTCAGCTACATCATCATAATAATAATAGATAGCATTTGTATAGCGCATATCCCCGCTCAACAGCAGGCTCTATGCGCTTTACACTATATTATTACCCCAGCAGACCATAGAACACTCCGAAACATTTTCAGCTTCCCGAGAAGCATACAGTGCAAGCAGCCGATTAAGCGCTCAAACACTAACAAACTGACAAGATCTTTCGCTGTCTATAGCCGGGTACCCATTCCCACCTGGGTGAAGTGAGGAAAATTCGTGTAAAGTGCCTTTCCCAAGGACACAAAGTCGGGCCCCTGACGGGATTCGAACCCACGACCTTACGGTTGCGAGTCCGAGAGCCTAACCACTAGGACACCGACGCCACATCATGATTATGATGAGTACATGTGTTCATGTTCAAAGTAGAGGATGCCAAGCATAAAAAGCTCTAAAACTATGTTTTAATATAGCCTTTCTGTAACGATATGAGTAGCCTACATAAAAGCATCAGCCAAGGACTGGTTAAATTCAAATTGGTTACTGGGGATGCTGCTACGAACGTGTCAGCGATTGAAAGTAAGGGGGCGCCCTCAAGGGAGGCGAGTCTAAAATCCTTAGTTGGTACTTAGCTTTCGACTACCATAACACTTTGACATGAGTTCTGTGACTACCGTAATTCAGGACGGAATCGGCGAGCTTGGACCCAGATAAAGCTTGACCCATGCTCGAGACAGCGGCAGTGAGAGGTCACTTACTTTCTCGTTCTAAATAGCTGTGCCAACATGTTGGAATATGCGATTTTTTCATTTGCATGTTTTACCGTTTTGCTTGTTGCAAAAAAATGGATTTATCCGGTAAGTTTGCTATTTGTTAAGGTCGTTTTAATTTTTTTTTTTAGCCTAATAGCTTTAAATATTTGGAAACTTTCCATATAGTATAGAGATGCCAGAGTGTCAGTCAGTTGACATAGTTGCAAGGGTGAAGAACAGACCAAAAGATATTAGCTCGTAACTGCGTTGTTTTCCTCAGGTCTGGGCATATCCAATTCAAAGGGGACTCTCGTGGCCTAGAGGTTAAGGTGTTCGCCTCTCATTCAAAGGTCCCGAGTTTGAATCCTGGAAGCGACGTAAACATGTTTTTCTCTAAATTATCTCCTTTCACCTCCTTTACTGTCGTCTGCTTTCGTCTCCATTTTCTGCCCCCACTCCTCACCTCCTTTGCCCCCTCTTCTGGGCTCCTGACTCTTTCTGCAGTCTTTCTAATTCGGCTACACACCTGATCTTCTGGTAGGAAAGATCTACACCTAGCCTTCTCGGACAAGGGCGAAAAATCTCGGCGGTCCCTTGTGCAAGTTGCGCCCGTTCAAGATCCCTTGTTGGTCTAAAATCGATAAGAATAAGAGCAGGCTTCGGCTGCCACCCTGGCTAAATTCAAAATTTCCTACTAACTGAAAATGTTTGGTGTGTCCCGCACGTTCATATGGACTTATGCAGTTGCGAGCGCCGTAAAACACTTACCCCCCCCCCCCAAAAAAAAATCCAATTCAAAGAGGGCTAACTAAATTAAGCAATCACCCCAACGCCCAGTGTCTCTTGCGGAAACACACCAACACATACTCAGTCACTCTCTCACGTATAAAATGCACCCCGATGTCTGTCGTAAACACACATTGTTATAATGGTTTGTGTTAGCATAAACTGTAACACAGCACTGTTTGCGAGACTGCTAAAGATAAGGAAAAGATCAACGATGGGCAACCGGACACTGTGACCACGTGAGAGGTGCTACTCATTGTCTCCAGTTACCACGAATTCTAGTGACCGAAGACCCCTAAAATCAATGTGCACAATTGTTATCATACAATCTTCACTTCATCTAAACCTGAATGGTAATTAAAAAATCTATCAAACTATCAATGCCTTCAACTGAAATATGTACCTGCACCAAACGCAAACACATGTAAACCGAAAATACTAACGAGTGTCTAAATTCGATGTTATCGAGGCGTATCTCCCCGCCGCTCCATATTTTCCCCCCATACTTTTTAATAAAGCCTACTGTATTAATTGAAATCTGAAGTCTAGGTAAGGTATACGAGCTTTCATCAACAAGTGCATCTGTTGCATAAAAGAATCAATATCTTTCCATTAGAGTTGACTTTAAAAAATGCAGTTTCCCTTAACTTTCCGGCTCGAATCGTCTAGACAATAGATCATAGTGTACATTGTGTCATGGGTCAATGTGATTCAGTGGGTCAACTAGTTTTTGGAGGGTAAAAAGAAAGACAACCTCTGTGGGCGCTGTGACAACTTTTTCGGTAGCTTTGTACGACTCTACTCTCGAAATTAAAATATCCGATTACAATATTGTCAAAAAGCTTACACAACAATTTGCATTTCAGAGCTCGAAGAAGGTCACCACAATACCTGGTCTTGATCCATCGAATAAAGAGTAAGTATGAATTTACTATAGGAGTTGTTACGATAGATCTAATGATAACGTCTTTGCGCTACCCACGTATGCCGTACTTAATTAAAAACAAAGTCCTACTGCGATGCAGATTTTATTCTTTATTTTCAGTAGTCAGCGTGCATTGACTATAATTTGCAATAATCTGCTCTAAGAAGGATAATCCAAGAGAGGCTGAATGTTACAGGAAATTATTCATTTTTATTACGGATGTTATATTGAGGTATATTTACCCTTGGCACACAACCTGTAATTTTAAAAAAGCAAACTTCAGTTACGGACTTTGACAGGAATCTGCATCTCACACTGAAACCGATTTCAATAGCATAATAATATGACGACTGATATCTTAATGATTAGTAGAAGTAGATTATCATTGGTGATCAAATAAATGCAGAGAGAAAACATAACATGCGCGACGTAAAACCAACCTCTGTGTATACAACCAAGGCTAAAACATGATTTCTGAGAGCACCAGAAAAGTCTACATTTAGACCTGGTCAGAGCGACCTAAGAATCAGGTTTCTCGAACAATTCTTGATAACAAACCTGTCGAGGAGCATGTGTGTAGGTCTGTTTGTGTGTGTGTTTGTGTGTGTGTGTACGCACGAGCGCGCGCGGCGCGCGCGCGCGCGCGTGTGTGTGTGTGTGTGTGTGTGTGTGTGTGTGAGAGAGAGAGAGCGAGTGTGTGTATGTGTGTGTGAGTGTGTGTGTGTGTGTGAGAGAGAAAGTGTGTGTATGTGTGTCAGAGAGATAGAGAGTGTGCGTGTGTGTATGTATGTGTATATGTGTGTTTGTGTGTGTGAGAGGAA
>NW_004797285.1:748633-778425 GCF_000002075.1 Aplysia californica | reverse complement strand
CTTCTTCTTCTTCTTCTTCTTCTTCTTCTTCTTCTTCTTCTTCTTCTTCTTCTCCTCCTCCTCCTCCTCCATCCACGCCTCCGCCTCCTCATCTTCCTCCTCCTCCTAAAGGCGTGAGACCGAAACCGTGAATTCCCGTAAATCTACTTTATGTACAGTTGAACACAAAATACCCTTTGGCGCAGTCGGCACTCCGCAGTGAATATACAATGTCGAAGCAAATGATGGCGATCGCTACAAAAGGACTGAATTTAACTTAAACTGGGCTTTCTTCTTACACAATTGGTCTTAATGAAAATACATTAGTGCAACACTACGTTTCAAGTTATGGGTACTGGCAAAGTTTCATATTTTTTAATTCGGTAGTTTTTGAGAATATACTGTTCGCAAAATTTGGCCTTAGCTCCATTAGTAGTAAGATTCGTATCATTATTAAGATTATTATTATTATTGTTATTATTATTATAGCATTTGTGTTGTGCAAATCATCGCTCAACTGCAAGCTTTGTAAGTCTTAGTTATTATTCTAGCAGACCTGATATCATTCTAAAACAATTTCAACTTCCTGGGAAACACACAGTTCAAGCTGTCATTTTACAAACACTGAAACAACGACTGCTATCTGTTCTGTTGAGGGTACATTTTAATCCCCCCCCCCCCAGAGATGGCAACTTCAGTGATATCGCTCGTGCAGGCAGTCTGCATGAGTTTCTGCTTGACCTACATAGCCAGTATGGAGACATTGCTGGTTTCTGGTGGAGACAGACCTATGTGGTCAGCATTGCTTCACCTGAACTGTTCAAAGCCCATGCCAATGTATTTGACAAACCTGGTAAGCATTTAATAAAGTGCAATCAAATTGACAGTTCTTTAGTAGTGATTTAATGACTGTCAAAAATAGCATTGAGTACCAACAATCTCAACCAGTTAAAGAAACTCAGCATGTCATACCCAAAGACGAAGCGTAATCAAATAATCACTGCTTCCCTTCCTTAGTTTGGGAACATCGTCGAAATCAAATTAACCCATAAACCGTGATAGACTTTGGCCTTATAAAATTCTAACAGACCTTCAGAAAATCCCCAATGTGTAGTGTGCACAAGACTCGAAACGGTTTTATTGCCACATTAATACCATGTTGACCCCTTTCAGTCACATGCACTGATTACGTAAGCTTACAATCAGACTGACAGTCATGGCATGACAATACCACCGGCTTTTGGCCTCGAAATACTAGATAAAGACAGCTAAATTCTATGTCAAAATGACAACACATTTGCAGCATTATCTTCCCTGATTTGTTTGTCTTCTTTTCGTGAATTTACGCCTTTGTTACATTCGTCTATTATAAACTCTTGAGACCACGCATATTTAATAATTATATTTGCGTTTTGGCCAAAGTTGGAATACATTTTAATTTATGAGATATTTTCTCGATTAAGTTGACACTGAACATTCAATATATGAAATTCAGGATTTGTTGTCAGTTACAACCCAATGATGTTGCCCTGAATAAGAAGTGTTGATACTTATGTTCCTGTTGTGGGAACGTTTTTCATGTGTGACGTCATCTCTTTCTGTTCCTTTGTCTTACTTTGATTACCCTGTCAAACAAGTCAGCCTTCGCTTATGCTATACCCCTTCTCTCCACAAGTATTATTATTATATCTGAGAATAGACTATATGTGGACTTTAGAAATTGCTAACTCTTATTAGTTTAAATAATAATAAAGAAAGTAAACGCCTCAAGTTTTCACAATAGCCACGTCTCATAGAGGATGTGGTGGCTAGTAACTTATTTCACTTTTTTCTGATTAAAAAGTGTCTATGAATTGTTGGAAATCATTTTTTGTGTGTTTTAGACTTACAAGAACAAAATAAATTCAGTTCGTGCTATCGTTTAAAAATAAGTCAGAGCACATACGAGAGGTATACCAAAAGTCTTTTACCTGACCATGAAGGAATAAAGGTAGAAAGCTGAAATTTGGTACTACCCTTAATCTGTCTCTGGGTAGTCGCCTCCAACAGTTATACTTTTTTGCCATTGGTGTATGACCTTGAAATGACCCTGAGAATAGAAGACCCTCTCATTGTCAGAAAACCAGCCTTCTACAGCTTCTTTGTCCTCAACATCACTTTCAAAATGCCTTCCTTTTATATCTTTTTTCAATTTGGGGAATAGAAAATGTCGGACGGGGCTAAATCTGGAGAATAAGGTGGATGTAGCAACATTTCATAGCCACTTTCGCGTGCAGCTTTTGCAGCTTTTCTTGAAATGTGTGCTGGCGCGTTGTGGTGAAGCAGCAAAATGCCTTTTCGGATCTTTCTTCTGCGTTTTTATTTTATACCCTAGCGTAACTTTTAAAAAAAACTTGTTAGAATAATAGTCTCCGGTGATCGTATGTCCATTTTCAAGATAGTCTGTCATAATCCCTCCTTCTTGGTCCCCAAAAAGTGAAAGCATCACTGGTCCACTTGATGGCTGCACCTTTGCCTTCTTTGGTGTTGGAGACGAGGGCGATTTCCACTACATTGATGCAGATTTTGACTCAGAATCGTAGTGTTGGACCCATGTCTCACCCATGGTTACAAGTCTTTAAAAAAATTCAGTTTCACCTTTTTCATACAGACGACCAAGCAATTCTTGGCATAAATCCACCATTGCACTTTTTGAGGAGTCAACAAACGTGGCACCCATCTCACAAAAACATTGACCATATTCCAATATTCGTTTGAGATTCGTTCGACTGATCCAATGCTAAGCCTAGTTTATTTGCTCAAACGTTCGACTGTCCCCTGCCTATCAGACAACACAACTTTCTTGATTTTCAACACATTCTCTTCTGTTGTTGCTAGGCGACCATCACGGTGGTCATCTTCAATATCCATGAATCCACATAAGAATTTTGTACACTAAAATTTATCACAGCATAGGATGGGCAATCACTTCCATAAACGACATGCATCTCATTTTTGTTTTTGTAAAGTGTTTTACGGCGCTCGCAACTGCACAAGGTCATATGAGCGCACGGGACAAACCTAATATTTTTAGTTGGTAGGAAATTTTGAATTTTGCCCCGGTGCCGGCCGAAGCCTACTCTTATCGATTTTAGACCACCAAAGGATCTTTAACGTGTGCAACTTGCACACGGGCCCTCCGAGATGTTTCGCCCTTGTCCGAGAAGGCTAGGTGTAGATCTTTCCTACCAGAAGATCAGGGGTGTGGCTGAAAGACAGCAGTAAGAAGAAGCGAAGGGGTAGCAGTAGAAAGGCTGCTGAAAGATTCAGGAGCCCAGAGGAAGGGGCAAAGGAGGTGAGGGGGTGGGGGCAGAAAGAGGAGACGAAAGCAGACGACAGAACATTGCTAGAGAGCAGGAAATGAGGATACAATTTTAGAGAAGAAAACTTTTCGGTCGCTACCCGGATTCGAACCCGGGACCTTTGAATGAGAGGCCAACACCTTAACCTCTAGGCCACGGGAGCCCCCTGCATGCATCTCCGTAAAGTATCTTGCAAGAACAAAAACTTCTTTACTGCTATGTTGAAACTGTAGACAAACATACCCCCATTCACTTACAGCGCGCTGGCGTTAAAACTGATGATTGGAAATTCCCCAAAATGTACACACTTTCTAGGACGATAATCGATGGTTTTCACCCCAAATTTCAGATTTCTACCTTTTTTCCTTCAGGTCAGGTAAAAAAAACTTTTGGTATGCCCCTCGTAAATTGGGTTCGGGCATACGCCTACTTAAGGCACATTTGTAGTCACCTGCATCATTTGAATTTCAGTAACATAATCACAAGTTGCATTTACACTGCCTATTTTCATCCTGACGAGATGCCCTACGTGACAACAATAAAACAGGCAAGATAGAACCATGCACCATCTCGAAAAGTTAAAGAAAAAACCTTTACTAAAAAGATTACACACAGGTCGACTTATTCGTACGTTGATAAAAATCCACTGTTACAATGAACAGGTATATGGTCAAAAACGAAAATCAGCATACACTTAAATTTTATACATATTTAGACATGGAAAGTCTGGTTATGGTCGACAATTCCAAGAGAAAACAAGAATGGGTTACAAAAAGAATGTCATCTCATTACATAGTAGACCAGTAATCACCCCAAATTAAGTAGTGGGTAAAAAATGTTATTACATGCGTGTAATATATTATGGACATAGTAATAATAAAATCTGTTCACAGATGATTTAAATTACAAATTAGTTGTTAAAGAAATGAATTTTCAGGCTCTTTTTGAATAGAGTCAAAATTGACACTTGCCTAAATGTACAATGTACATGGGATGGTACTCCACAACAAAAAGGTTTTTTTTCCAAAAAAATCCAACCTCACCCCTGGCACGACTAGCTAGTTATCATTTGATAGCTTGACCATTATTGGTATTAGAGGCCTCGAAATAAGTTCACAGAAAACCTTGACAACATCATGCACCTAGTAGTGAAATAAGACAGAGGTCTGCTTGTTGATTGAACGCTACAGAGTTGACAGATATAAAAAAGATTTATTAGAGTAGCATTTTTAGAAACACCGAAAACGTTTACTTAGTTATTAAATCAAACACTTTTTAAGATTGAACTGCATATTTCTTATTCTCAATTTTGTCTAATATTCTATCATGATTTGTTTATGATACAGTTAACCTGTTTTGGTTTTTTGAACCGCTGTTCGGAAGCCAATCTCTACAGTTTGCCAATGGACCAGAAGCACGAAGGAGGAGAAAGATCTATGGCCGACCATTTTCTCATGAGAGTCTCAAGAAATATTTTCCTAAATTTGAAGAGGTAACGTGCTTGACCATTTTTTAATTGAATGCATTTTCTCGGATACTTTATGGAATTAATCAATTTCCTTTACAACGAGTCAAGGCCAGAACCGTCGGATTAATGTGCCCAGCAAGGAGATTGTTGTGATTATAGTTGAATCTTATTGAGTTGAAGAATATAATTACACTGTCATAGAAGATTTCCAATATCTATGATATTTTCAGGCTCCAAATTCTCTAGACCTGAAAGAAAATAATGCGAGGTAGCCTTCTCAGCTTAAACTTTGTTGGCCCTTCACTGTGACTCGATGTTTTCTAATGTGCTTCTCCTCTTTACTCATCAGATAGCAGCAATGGTGGAGACGAAGTGGTCATTAAAAAGTGAGACTGACTATGTAGCAGTCGGTGAGGACATGGAATTATTTTCATTTCGCTCCACTTTGTTGAATCTGATGGGAGACAGTTTTCATGATGAAAAATTGGTGCAGAGTGTCATTAAAGCCTACAAAACGGTAAGGACTATTTTTGTAAGTGGTGACTTTGCGTTTTTCTTTTTATCGAGTCTGTGGACCAGGTAATATCCGAGGCATAGGGACTAAATTGCTGGATCTATGAGCTGCGTAAATTGGATATTTCAACAATTATTTTTCTCGTACTCTGATGGGAATACTAGAAATTTGTTTATTAAAACGTCACGTTTCAGTTCCAGCGTCAAGGTTAAGTTGAAACATGAATAAACGACATTTAAGTGCTCTACTTTCTTCTATGATAAAGGCTCCATCGTAAAAAAAAAATCAAAACAAACTCTCCAATACTGTACAAAGGCAACTGACTAGTCAGAGGACGAATGCAGAACAATGATTCTGAGACAGGGAAAGCTACTCTGGTACTATTAAAATTCGTTTCTAAAACCTATATTTTTTGCCATCCATTTTTACCCAAATCGGCCTCATGGTGATGCTATTTTAATGAACCCATTGCTGTACCGAAGTCGGATTTCATCGTTTTGTAGGCCTATGACTACATTCGATTTGCAATGACTTTTCCAGATTTAGGCTTACAAAAATGTTGTTAATTCTTGATCTATTTTTACTGAATTTTCAGGCATGGGATGAGTTGGAACGTCGGCTCACAGGCCCTGTCCCTCCTGATGAGAACGATGCAAGGGAAAGGTCGTTTCAAGAAGGTAAATTATTATTGTAAACAGAGACAAAACTTCCATTATAAGCCATGTAATCCCTTCCCTTTCCCCTCTCGGTCTTTTCATTCCAAGCTTTCCACCGAATGAAATAGATTGAATTTATCATTTCGGCGAACGCCTTCACTTTTCTTTTTCAACTCTCAGACTAAAGGGTTTTTAAAAGTTCAAAATAACAATTTCTGTCAACAATGATTTCTTTGGTGACTAAAGGGAATGAAAAAGATTCTCTCTACCACAATTAAGCGTGTCTGATCGTTTTGGTTAAATGTGTCACGAGACACGACGTGGTGAAATCAGGCGCTCGTCAATTTTTGGGCATGTGCAGTTATTGGTATAATCTTAAAGCTTGTTCAGCTTTTTTACTATCGGGGAAAAATGCCCATCTATCTTGAATAGAAGTCGAGATATTTGAGACTGAAGACGTTCGAGTTGCCTGGTTTCAAAGGTAGAATTAGCGAGAAAATGATCGCCAAGTTTGGTTATTTCCATAGCTTGATAGTCCGTGGAAACTGAAAAGGTACTTTTTGTGTGCCTTTAACCAACGTTTTTCAGTAAGATCCACCCAGAAATGTGTTCTTAATTAGACTGCAATGATGTTAAGCCAAAAAACAAAAATTCGATTAAATATGCCAAATTGGCGGGAAAATTCCCGTTTCTTCGATTTCACTATTTTGACGAACGCCTTATTTCACCACGATGTCTCACAAATATAGTAAGCATTACTTGCTGTCTGATGTAGAGAATCACACGTATTTTGCGTTAGGTGGCAGGTAAAGGAATGAAGGATTCAGATAATATTGACCATGACTCGTCTGTTCATTGATTGTATCGAAACCATGAGAGAAAGGGTCGACCTTTCATAAAACACAACATCTTCTGATGGCCCGATTAGAGACATGTTCTGAACGATTGGAATGTGGAATCTCTTCTTTTTCCCCCTTGAGTGGAATCGTATTTCTATGGTGACCTAAACTCGATATCCATGTTTTAAAGACTCTACCTAACGCATTTTTCTTTGAATTTTGTCAGGTAGGTATTCACTTTGAATGAGAGCTGTGTTTGTTCTTTTGGGGTAAACAATGATTTAAAAAAATGATCCCAGCAAGACTGAATTTTCAAAGTTTACAAAGATTTTAATTCTATCCCTCTGTTGCACAGGTTTCGGATTATAACGGTAACATAATATGTAGCTGTCCTCTTTGGAGTTGGGAGGGGGGGGGGGATTCGAACTCGACAGTTTTGTTTTGTTTTCTCTGACCGCTTCCAAAATGACTACACTAAAGAATACACGTGGCTAAATAGAAAACGTTAAGAAAGCTTTTTTTCTTTTCTTTTATAATTATTTTTTTAAAACTAACGACTAATTGTGAGTTCGATTTTCTTGCCACTTTCAAGCTCTTCTGTACCTGAAGAAGACGGTGAAGCATGTTGTAGAACACAGGGAACAGAGCAAACTCCAGGATGAGCAGCTCCTGATTGACGTCATCCTGCAGTCTACGACAGATGAGGATATGCTTATTGCTGATGTCATAAACTATATGGTTGCAGCATTTCGCACAACTGCTTACAGTGAGTAGATGTGCTTGTTGTGAGCGTATTTTCATTTATCTCTTTTCGCCTTTTCCACGGTCAACATTCTATTCATGTCAGTTCTTATCATGCTGGATTCTGGTACAGATCACTTATTGTTTGAAATCGGAAAAAAAGAGGGGGTGAGTGGAGGTTGAGCTGGTGGTGTATTTCTATCGCTCTTCTCTCGCATGCTTCAATCCTATTGGTGCTTGCTTTTAAAAATAATATCATGCACCATAGTTTTTGCGTTGAATTATCAATTTGGCCTATACCATAAAGTTAACAATGCTGTTGATAATGCAGTTTAGCATACACTTTTACTCTTTTCTTACAGCTACACTCTGTGCTGGAAATTCGGCAAAAGGAATTCAGCAGCAGAAAAACCCTGGTAGTACTTGGCAGTAGCAGTAGACCTGTTTATTTAGGCTATTCTTATCAAGTTCAGGAAGCTATTTTTCCACAAGTTCATTTATCACACATCTGGTACTCTATGTAGCCTTCTGTCTTGTGTTTCTGTACCAGAATTTATCAAAGTAAAAAAAAAAAAACACCAACTAATTCACCCTTCTTGGTGTCGCCTCAGTGTTGACATGGGCCATGTATTTCCTGGCCACTCACCATGACGTTCAGAGCAAGCTGCACTCGGAGATTGCCCAGGTCTTGGGCGAGAAAGACGTCGTCACAGATTCCAACCTTGGCCAGCTAAGGTACCCTTATCATTACTGCTTGCAATTCGCATTATTTTTTGAAAAATTAGCAGCATACTCTTTCGGGGTCAATTGAAAAGGAAAACACAACACTTTTCATATAGAACGAACATTTTTACGAAGTGGAAAGTTGTATCTATACCGTAATGACTCATAGTAAAGGGTGATCCCCCAAAAAAACTGTACAACATTTCTTGTTAATATTTTCCTCCACACTGAAGTTTTGAGTTTCAAATCTGTACACAACATTTGGAAGTCAACAGGAATTTGTTTGATATTCATTTTAGATGAATCCTCAAAATAGTTTTGCTCTACACAGGGCGTAAAAAAGCAACCCATTTTCAGCTATGTCCCCATTTTTGTAACATGACGCACTAGTTCGCATTATGCCTACCACTAAGAATCCCAACGATTGCGCCATATTGCAAACTACAGTGATCTATCAGGCAAACATAATAATATAGTTTTTCTCAAGTTTCCCTAGCCTTCTGATATCTTGTTTAAGATTAGTAAAGGGCAGAGATGTTTTTGTATTGAACATTTCCTCACCACCAATTCGTTCCGTAAGTTTCGCACAAGGTACAGAAATAATGCTAAAATGCCGTTAAGTCCTTCTTTAATATCCAGGGCGGGAATTGCCCATCAGTTAGGATCTGTAGAAAATCAGAACTAGCAATTCCCAGACAAAACGACCATTTCAGGTCAAACACACACCGTTTGCACTCCTTTAAACGTCACCATGGTGCAGAATTCAGTAGATGAGCCCTATGAGACGTCTCCGTAGACGATGCCTGCAGCAATGATTTTCCTACATCTCAACTGTCCGTATTCTCAAGGCAGATCTTCATCTACTTCTGTACCATTTTCCTGTTCGTGGAGCTATCATAGGATAGCAATGTGTTCATGATTCCTCGATCGTCTTGAAAAACGTGCCCATGTCCTTTATGAAATTTATTGGTTCTTTGGAAAAACCCATATTCACCTTTCGGGTTATATCAACTCCACAAATGCTGTCTATTTGAGCAACCTCTCCCCCCAATTGTCTCTAGAAACAGCTCCATACTGTAAAGTGTACATTGTGTGTGGCTTTGAGTACCCCTGGTTGAGTGGATCCCTTTGGTTTGCCACCACTGAACATTACGGAAAACGCGTTAAAATGTGTCGAGTCCAAAGGAGGACATATAGACGATTGGTCCTCGGAATTTCAGAATTTAAAAACTTTTTTTTTTACTCTGTAAGAGAAACGGATGTTTTTAAAAGGTTACAAGGATGGACAAATTAGATTTTAAAAAAAGAAAGGAAGGGGAAAAGACGAACCAATCATTACATGACATGCCTTACAAGAATTTTCTAATTGGTGCATTTTGCATTTATAGGTGGTTTTTATAAAAACCATTTCCGGTTTCGAAAATAAGTTTCTTCTTTGTGTATTTTATGTCAAACAAATACAAAAAAGTTTGTGCGAGATATTCAGAAAAAAAGTTGTTCAGTTTTTTTTTATCACCCTGTATATCTGTATATGCCCTCTCGTTCTCTCTCTCTCTCTCTCTCTCTCTCTCTCTCTCTCTCTCTCTCTCTCTCTCCTTCACTCTCTCTTTTCCATTCTCTCTATCTCTCTCCTTATATCTGTCTGTCTCCTCTCTCTCTCTCTCTCTCGCTCTCTCTCTCTCTCGCTCTCTCTCTCTCTCTCTCTCTCTCTCTCTACCTCTCTCTTGTCAATTGTTTTTTATAAAGGTGATTGACTGGTGCTCTAGTGGGGTCTGCACCTCCTGCACCTTTTCAGTATTGCTATTACTACTGTTTAAGCGAACTGTGGATGTGAACTGCCTTCGACAGCAACTCGTTAATTCAATTTTTTTTAGATTATTAAATTTCCTTAACAGGTATCTCCACCAGGTACTCCAGGAAACACTTCGGTGTGCTGTTATAGCCCCGTGGGGCGCCCGGGTCCAGGATGTCGATTCTGAGCTTGGTGGACACAAGGTTCCCAAAAATGTAAGATTTGACTAGTTAAATTTGCCAAGGAGTGTGTCCTGCTTAGCGGGACTAAACAGTTTTGCGACATTTCACCTTGTGAATACTTCACGACAAGGGTGTCAGGAAAAAAGGTCTACATTGATGTTGATCTTGCTGTCGAAATAGGGTGAGTTTCAATCCAATATAACTGACTGGATATTAAAGTCTAAGATATGAAGGCTACATTGACTTTTCCCACTCAATTCATTAAGAATCGATGGTACTGGCTGAGACCAAACGCAATAACATTTACAATTTTGGTAAGTATCTAACACTGTATGGCTACGAGGGACAAGGGTTGTAAATTGCAATCACCTTGGAATTTCTAATAAAGTTATGTGAACAGTTAATTGCACAGTGATACATAAGATAAGATAAGATAAAGTAAGATACCTATTTATCGTCCAGATTCTGGCACATTGGTTTGGTGTTTCACCATGTATACACATACACACACACACGCACACACACACACACACACACACACACACACACACACACACACACACACACACACAAACATGCACACACACCAGGCTTACACTCACATGCATAATATAAATGAATAGTAGTACAAACAATAATAATCTTAAGCTATATGCATACTCAGTGTTATTCTGATGCATATGAATGCTTGTAACAAGATGGTTAAGATGGAAGAATTTTGATCTATGATGATAAAAATGACCTGTTTCTTTCTTTTTTTTACAGATAAGAAGCCTAGGTCTTTTACTTCTGACTCATGGGTTGGGTTGTTTTTTTAGGGAACAAGGGATGCTTATTGTCCCAAAAGATGTAATTAATTTTTTAAAGTTAAAGCTGTAATGTACAATTCATTCAAGTAGGGAAATGTAGATGTTGAAATTTTACGACATGCTTTCCGTATTAATCGATTTAATTTTTCTTTATCGTATTGTCTTGTGTTCCTGTCCATGTCGTTATACAGAAATTGATCATACTTTCTATGGTTGAATGATAGAAAATGGACATCAATGTTTTATCAACTTTAAAATACATAAGCTTTCAAAGAAAAAATAGTATTTTGTTCAATTTTTTATGCAGGAGAGAAGTGTGGAAACGCCAATTGAGTTTGTTGTCTGTTATAATAGACAACAAGTAGCTTGAGGTAAAACTTCGAATACAATGTCAACTGTTTGTCCATGTTTGTGTACTTCAGACTCCAGTGATTCAAGCCTTTGGCGTCGTCTTACAGGATGAAAAGCTGTGGCCTTTTCCACAAAGGTAAATCTACGTTTTGACTTTTCTTGAGTATGTAACCCTAGTGGAAGTTTTCTTCCAATTCTATCAGCTGTATCCAACTTATTATATTCAGAGCTTAGACGCAAAATTACTTTTAAAAGTAGCAGCAAGCACCGAGATAGAATTTCAGCACCTTCTATAGAACGATAACAGGAACAATATGTCTTTATTCCCTTGCCTTGTCGCAGTTCAGGCTTCGTGGACTCGGGATATCGCTAGACTTCTCTTTCTAGCCACATATAGGAAACCAGGAAATCAGGACAAACTCTCTTGACACACTGTTGACCAAGATGCGACTAATATTTTAAAAAAATAAAAATGTTAACAGGTGAAGAAGCATGTTGCTTTTTTGGGGGGGAGGGGGGGGGATACCATTAGTCTCTCGTATCTCAGATGTAGAAAGTGTTTATATTATTACATAAATATGGAAAAAATATTATGCCTGCTTGACCTTCTTAGCACTATAAATAGGTCAGCAGGTCAGAACAACAGAACCAAACTGGCGGCCCGCTGATGGCTTCCCAGAACATAATTTTTTCAGTTTTTTTTCGGAGATTCAGGGGTGTAGCAAAGAAATTGCTTTTGCTTTTGATCTAAGCGACGTATTTCAATGGTATTTCACTTACAAAGACCTGGGAAGTCAGCTTGTAAATGTAGAGTGGAATGTTCTATTTCTAAGCCGACACTGAACGCGGGTTAGTCAGGCCGATAAAAGCCGGTTTGGCTCTACAGCGAGAAAGCCGGTAAAAGCCGGTAAAAGCGTTAAAAGCCGGTACGGCAAAGTGACGAGAAGGCCGGTTTAGGCCGGTATGGCTCAAAAGGGTTTTTTAAAATACAAAAAATAAGGGAATGTCTTGGTTCTGACCCAGACTTTCAGTTTAACCTTTGGGTCGTCCCTCGTGACTCTTTGGAGCAGAGGAAGATAGGACTAACGCTAACATTACTTAAACGCAATCAAACATCGTCACTCATTACCACCATTATTTCTAGAATCATCATTGCCTTCAGATCGATGATTTATACCTACAATCCTTGAATCTCAATCTGTAACAGTTGCTTGTCATACCAAGTGCGCACTAATACACTATTGGACACTATCATATGCACTTTTTTCTACTAATCAGATGGTGTCAATCTCATATATTTGGGCAAGGGATTAAAAAATGTTTAGCTATTGGGTGATAAGACAGGCGACATGATTGATGGCTGAGGCAGGGATTGGGGGGCTGGGGGTGGGGGGGTGGTATGGACAGGACAGTTTAAATAATAACAAAATTGTATAAAAGCCCGTTTTCTGAGCTACTTTATGTCAGTAAGTAGAGTTTTCCAACTCTCAATCGTGATTAAATTGTATATTTAGTCAGTAGATTTCGCTACAACTCTTTTACGCGAGTTTCACAAAACTGCACTCGTGTAAGAATTATCTTTTTTGTCATTGAAACTCTTCTCCTGACCTACTCAAAGTAACAGCGAAATTTTGCGCAACTGACAAGAATCAATTTCCCTCACGAGAACTACATGTATCCTTGATTTTGTAATTGTTTTGTTAATGGGATAGACATCAGGTTTGAACATTACTCGGAATCTGCTTAAAAGTAGTTGAGTGAGCTCACGTTCTAATATGACAGTTCAAGCACTAGATTCCAAGCCGGTAGTTTTCTAGTGGGGTTTTTTTTTGTTTGTTTTTTTTTTTTTGGGGGGGGGGGGGGGGTTAAATTTGTAGACTGCTATCACTTGTGCAAAGAAGACGAATCTGCTTTCTAAAACTTTTATTATTTTGTAATTTGGTTTTCATGGAAATGTAAATCTATGGAATAAATTGTCTCTTCCTGCCTTTTTTTCCAGGTTTGATCCAGAACGGTTTAGCACTGAAAATAGCAAGAGTCACCAAACGTATGCATTTTCCCCGTTTGGATTTGCAGGCAAGAGAAATTGCCCAGCCTATAAATTCGCCTACAATGAGAGCACTGTTTTGATAGCCACTCTTATTAGGAAGTGAGTAGATTACTGTTACGAAGTTGACCCTTGTCAAACTTGAAACTATCATGCTCCTTGGAAATTATATTATATATTTTATATATAGAGAGAGAGAGATATGTGTATATATATATATATATATATATATATATATATATATATATATATATATATATATATATATATATACATACCTATATAATTTTATATATACACCCGTTTAAAGAAAAAAGTGTTTTGAAAAATACCTTTTGAGAGAATGAACCGATTAATATCACATTTTAACGATGAACATGCATTGAACTGACGTTATAGGTCAGGAAAAATGGTTTGCACCTGATATAAACAAGCGACATTTTTTCTCTCTATTTGTTTCAATTTGTCATGACGACTTTTTAATTACTGTACAAAGAATTGTTGAACATCTCATCACCCCTGTTCTCTTACCCACGCATGAATAGCTTTGTCAGTCTGTCTGTCTGTCTGTCTGTCTGTCTGTCTGTCTCTCCACGCCTCCCCCCCCCTCTCTCTCTCTCTCTCTCTCTCTCTCTCTCTCTCTCTCTCTCTCTCTCTTTCTTTCTCTCTCTCTCTCTTTCCGAGACTCTCATACACATGTACAAATAATATATTCACACAAATGAACGCACATATACAAATACACACTAACTACACACACACACACACACACACACACACACACACACACACACACACACACAAGCACACACACACACACACACATACATACACGCACTCACAGTTGTCTCTTTCTTTTTTATTATCCCACTCTTTTTCTCTCTTTGTGTCTTTAAAAGACCGGATGCACACTTATAAATACACACATGTGCCTGTTGTAGGTACTTTGCCGAGTTTGATTCGCGAGTTGGAAGACCTTTCATCGACTTTTTCGACCTTTCTGCGGGGATTTTGTATCCCTCTTGGCCCGGGTTTGCCCTGACAGATTGTGTTAAAGCCCGCCTCTTAAATGATCTAAATTGTGTCAACATTTAAAATATACAAATTTCTTTATGGTGGTTGCGTGCACCCAAACTCTCACCAGAATTTGCAAGCATGAATAACAGCGAACGGCAAAAAGAGGGAAAGAGGATGGGGGGAAAAAAGAGTATGGGAGGTTACTATAGAAGGTAAAAAGGGACACCACTGCTTAAATGGCGCTTATTTATTTATTTATTTATAGTTTTTTGGTTGTTGTTTTTTTGGTCAGTTTTTTTGTTTTTTCGCAATGGACGATCAGCAATTGCGTGTTCTACAAGCTAATTCGTTGGATCCGAGGTTATAATCGTTTAGGGATTCTGTTAATTAATTGTGGTGATTAATAAAAATGATTTTGATTAGAATAAAACAAACAAAACACGAGGATGGGCTTTCAACTTAAGGTGAGTCAGAGGTTTCACGCGATTGCGATCGATGCAAGATTCATTGACAGTTCTTATTCCTATTACTACAATTCTGTAACCATTGTCTCTGGCCGTTTTTTGACCCAAGGTAAAGTTGTCAACATTATTACTGTTTGTTTTTCTAATAAAACCTTTACAGGAAAAAAATCATTGTTATGATCCAGCCGCTAGCCGGGTCATGTAAAACTAGCTTCTTTTTTTTTCCCTTAACAGGCGAAAGCGTATGGTTGGCTGGTGCTCTGGTGTGGTTTGCTCCTTCTTTCCTAGTAAGCATCTTTTATCCTTTTCTCTTCTCCTTTAATTATGTTTGTTACTTTCATGAAACACCTCTAATCTTCAGCACTTATATTACCCAATTGCGTTCCAAGTGTCGTAAAACCCTTATACGTAAAGCAATTATAGGCGAGTGTCTCCATTTAACAGGTCTTAGGATACGACTTTACTTTTACAAGTACACCAGATCTCACTGCCTTCGTTTCACTTTTCACAGGTTTGAAGTGAGCATGTGGGGCGACCAGGTGGTGAAGCCTGCTTTCAGTTTCGTTACTCATCCGCAGGAGGAAATCTGGCTCAAGGTTTCTAAAAGAAAATGATCAGAACTGTAGCTAATTTTCTGCTCTTAAGGTCCTTGTGCTCACACGGTACCCGGAAGCAATATTATTATGATAATAAACGCTTTTCTTTTCGTTTCTTTTTCACCAATCTCTTGACTTTTGTGAAATACGGAAAGCAACTCAGCCCAATCTTGTTGTCATATTTATTTTGAAGAAAGTAAGGACAGTGCTTGCTCCTTTGGGTTTGGTTCACATCAAACTTCTTTCAAAGTTGTTCCGAATACGTCTCTCTGGGTGGCTCTTCTTTGTTCAGGGTTGCAGTGTTGGAAAAACAAAATGTGTCGTTACAATGTGTACCCTGTACCGGCGTCTGTGGTGCAGCGGTTAGGGGCTTCGCCGTCGCAGACAAAATGGAACGTCTTAGTTGTTCAATTCTCGTGTGTGGATAATCTACCTCCAGTACGTTGGTCTTCTTACTTTTGCTGGGATTTTGTGATCGATGGGGACGTAAATCACCTACATTAAAAAGCGCTCGCGATAGGGGGATGCTTTCCATTAGCCGAAGTCTGCGGTATGTCTTAAGCTCTGGAATCAATATTTCGTTCAGATTCATTGTGTATGATAAGCAGTGCCTATTATTTTATTATACCATTGCATTAGTATAATGAGGATGAAGGAATGATAGCATAAATCAACCCCTAGGCATGGCATATTTGCGTACTTTACCAGACGTCAAATTTTCTTCATGCTCATATTCAGATTTGTACTTTTGATTAGTGTGCTTTTGTCAATGTCATTTTCAATCAATTCTTACTCAATCAAACAAAACTGACAAGTCTGTATTTGTAATCTGCTACTGTACTACTAAAGAACATCACTTCCCCCGGCTTGAGGGTATTGTAGCTGAGATTGCACCTTTCATAGGTTTTTCTGAAGAAAAGAACTTTTGGAAGGTTGCTTTAAGACTGAAGTTTCTGGTTGTATAAAAACGACTATTATATCTATTCCAATTTTTCTTTTCTTTTTTAATTGAAAGGACAGCTTCCTTCTTTAAAACGCACGACATTCTATCATTCAACCAAAGGAAGTATGTGTGGTTAATTTTTGTATAACAGCATGGGCTGGGAACACAAGACAACAAGATAAAGAAAAACCAAATCGACTAATACGGAAAGCATGTAAAATTTCAACATCTACATTCCCCTACTTGGATGAATTGTGCATGACAGCTTGTACTAAAAACATTAATTCCATCTTTTTAGACAACAAAACATCCCTTGTTCCCTGAAATAAAAACATCAGTCAGGAGTAAAAGACCTAGGCTTCTGATCTGTAACAAAGAAAGACACCGAAGGTCATTTTTAGTATCATCCATCAAAATTCTTCCATCTTACCTCTTGTATAAGTATTCATACGACCTAAGAGCATGCATCAGAATAACGTTGAGTATATATCTAGCTTAAGATTATTGTTGTTTATGTTGCTGCTCATTTATATTATACATGTGATTGTAAGCCTGCATATTTGTGCACGTGTGTGTATGTGCGTGTGTGTGTGTATGTGTGTGTAAGTGTGTGTGTGTGTGAGTGTGTGTGTGTGTGAGTGTGTGTGTGTGTGTGTGTGTATGTGTGTGTGTGTGTGTGTGTACACGTGGTGAAACGCCAAGCCATTTGCAAGGATCTGGACAAGAAAGATAAATGAATAGGTATCTTAACAATTATAAAGATAATGGGAATAAACCGATGGTTAATGTTTTGTTATATCTTGTATGAGTAACAATTCTAGTGCAGTACGTTTATCAGATTATCTGGTTTTCATCGAAATAACTTACTCGTTTTCATTAACACCACATCCATAGTCTGATTTTTTTGCGCACATTTTGTTTTGATTTTAAGTCTTTGCTCGATAGGCTTTTCTGAACCCTAGCATAATGTGGTGAAATATATGGGATTACTTGAAATAAATAAAGTAATAATATTCAATATCCGGCCTGCGTTTTTTTCCTCTTTTAAAAATTTTTTTAAAATTTTTTTACTGTAAACACATATTATTACATGTGGGCTAAAAGATGGTCATAAAATATATACATTTACGTCGTTGCCAGTCTAGAAAACTCCGTGTGAGTTGGTGTCTTGCCACGTTCCGTTAGAGAGATTTAAAAAATAAAAATCTCTGCATGACAGACGTTCTTGTTTTCCAGTTTGATATTTCTTCATTCTTGAGTTGCAGTCATTTACGGTGCGCTTCTTATCCTAAGATCACCAGTCTGTAAGCTTACAGGTAATTGCTCCTCTGGATTATCTATAACAATGGTCCTAGGTTTGATGTAAGCTGAACATCTATCCACATCTTTCCGCATCACACGAAGTGATTCAAGATTACTTTTACAGTTCTTTTATAAATGTTTTCTTCTACCTCACCAATCCATTGGCCGTCTAAGTTTGGTGTGTTCCTCTCGGAAACTACGTTTGGTAGACCTCGCATTTTCATGTTTTTAAAAATAGATTGAAACTGTGAGCGTAGCCTCTTGCATATCTATGGGGTACATAATATACAAACTGTGTTCAAAGTTTCGAATACAAATAAGATGGCAAGTGTCGCATTCAAATGAAGCTTTATGCATACATCGCACCTCTCTCTCTCTCTCTCTCTCTCTCTCTCTCTCTCTCTCTCTCTCTCTCTCTCTCTCTCTCTCTCTCTCTCTCTCTCTCTCTCTCCCCCGCGTATACTGATGTCTGTTGAGCAGCAGTTTGGTATACTTAGCTACGACTTGATAGTTTTGTCCTCCCCTGAGGGCGCACAAGTGTTCATGTTTATTATAGTAAAGATAGCCTACTATAAAAACTGGAAAGGCTGTTTCAATGAGACAGAGCTATTATCAACCATCTAAAAAGCATATTCTGTAACGTCATGGATAGATCTACATATAAGCATTAGCCAAGGTATTCAAACACGTCAGGAATTAATTAACTGAATAGCCTACAGCATGGTCAAAGGAATACTACTCTACATTTCGGTTGTCAGTCTTCATACACCGACTTGGCTAACGCAAAACTCTGGTTCAAGCAGCTTGTTCTCTTTCGTCTGACCACTGTTGAAACAAGTTACAAGGAAATCGCTCTGTTCAATCTTTTCGGATCTTTGCATACAGATCTAAATGTTGGATGACTAAGAGAATCTGAAAGCTCATTCATAAAAGTCACTGCAAACTAAGGTTCCGACACGTGTTCTTTTGATGTAGGCTAAGCCTAAAGCGGATAAAAAATAATAAAGGATTTAAGAAAAACACCTAAAACATTTAAAGCTGACATATTTTCCTCAACACCACTCTTTAACGTTCACCTAAGAAACATGATTTAAGTTAAAGAGACGGGGTGAGTAATTTTCGAGACTCACATGGAGTTTTTTTAGACGTGGGCGTAGGTACATTTCTCATTGAGTTAGAATTCTTTTAACGCGGTCAGACGAAAGTGAACAAACTATAGATCTGGACAGAATCTGCAATCTCGGGCCCAGATAAAACGTGACGTGCTCAAGATAGTTGCTGTGAGAGGACGCACCCAGTACTTGTTTCGACCTGCCGTGACAGAATGTTGGACTTTGTGATTTTTGCGTTAACATGTTTTTCTGTTTTGCTTGTTGCTATAAAAATGCTCTATCGGGTAAGTATTTTTAAGTTGTTGTGGTCACATGTTAATTCTAGTCTTTAACTCATTGAGGACATGCAATCTGGTAATTTGATAACACATGAAGATGCGCTGGTTTGTGGGAGCATAACTTCATAATTTAAACTGGTTTTTCTTTCATTCTTTTTTTTTTTAAATTGGAAACTTTAAAAGCTTACAACGACTTGCATACTATGAAATATGTAGAATCGTGTATCTGATTTGTGCATAATGATTTGACATCATGTGGCGAGACATTGCTTTTTCTCTGCTGCTGATCGGACCTCATTAAGGAGTTAAATCTGCCCATTTGCACTGCCAAGCTGCCGGTGGGTCATGTGTGCTTTCAAAATGGGTTTTATGGCCCTTGCAACACAATTAGGTAATATAAGAGCCAAAGATTAGAGATGCTACAAGAGAGTAACAAACAAACAAAAAGGAGGAGGAGAGATAAGGACGATAAATGTTTGATAGAGAAGAAGGAGCAAACTAAGCCAGAGCACCCGCCAACCACCCACTGCCTGCGTGTCAATCAGTCGACACAGTTACATGAGTGAAGTAACAGTCCAAAGAATGCGTGGGTAAACGACGGTTTTTTTTTCCTCAGTGCTGGACAGATCCAATCCAAAGCCCCAAAACAATGTCAATGATTAATTACACAAGGTGTCTGTCTCAAAAGCCACCCCATCCCACCACGCCTCCCATACATCTTCATGCCAACCCCCAACCGACACACAAACACATACACATTCTCTCTCACACAAATACAATGCTGCCCTCATCTATTGTAAACCAACACTTAGCATGTTAGAAATGCATTTAGGTGATTTTTGAGACACCTCCTATAACAACAACAAAAGGAAATAACTCCTCCCACTCATATGTATATATTCACACGCACACACTCACAAACACACACACACACACACACACACACACACACACACACACACACACAGAGAGAGAGAGAGAGAGAGAGAGAGAGAGAGAGAGAGAGAGAGAGAGAGAAGAGGGGGGGGGGGGGGTCAGGGGTCACCGTCCAAAAGCCCAGTCGTCGGTAGACAGTAAAAGCTGGATCTCGGCCGGACCGGTTTCTAAGTCGGATTTCAATACGCACAACTTTGCTTTAACATACCGTTAGCTTCTCGTGTTTATACCATGGGTGATACTGACGCCCGAGGAAGATAAAAAAGAAATGTGATAAAAATGAAAGCCAAATAATAGGTGTTTGTGTGTGTATGTGTGTGTGTGTGTGTGTGTGTGTGAGTGTGTATGTGTGTGTGTGAGTGTGTATGTGTGTGTGTGTGTGTGTGTGTGTGTGTGTGTGTGTGTGTGTGTGTAATGAGGGAAGAAGAGCACATCTAAATGGTGTGCCTATTTGGGGAACAAATGGGAACCAAATGTTTAACACAGTGATTTTCATGACATACGTTGTCACTGCGATTTAATAGTACACATTGTGAAACAGCATTAGTTGCAACACTGCTTGTGCTTTTGTGAAGGAAAAAAACGACCATAGATGGACCCGCTATTACACAGCAATCGGACGCTTTAAAGGGGGGGGGGTGGTGGTTTATAAACCTATCTCGGTAACTATGGCCATTTTAGACAAAGCCTTATAGCAAGGACGTATAACAGGAATACATATGTAAAATGTAATTTCATTTTTTTTGTTTAAGTTTACGGTTGCCATGGTAACGGCGCCATATTTGATACTAACAGCTTTCATAAAAGTAAAAAAGATTTTTTATTTACCATTCAAATATGGTATATTGATAAATATACTGAATACGAAATTCTATACTGTTGGGATTTTGGATATCTTGAATAGGTAAAAAGTTAGAGATGGATAACTGGCCTACCCTTTCATGCCTCTGAATTCGATTACACAATCATCCAGGTAACTCACTTATGAAGGCCTCGAGTTTATTTTCCATTTGTATAAAGTTAGGTTATGGTATGAAAAACAAGCTCTGAAAATTTCATTGGAATTAAAATTAAAATTTTAAAAAGTAGATGAGAAAAAACATCAAAAATTGAAGTTTTGAGAAAAAACGACATTTTGTTACATAATAGGCAAAATGAAAGTTATAGGACAGAAAATCTGAAAGATAATGATTGTAACACAAAGAGTAAGCACTTTTTAGATTTACAAATGATTGGAGTACGTAAAAAATTATTGGAATACTTAAAAAGTCCAGATACCATGAATTGACCGAAAATCGTCAATTTAATACCAGCCCCCTTAACAGTATTAGAGGTGCTAGTGATTGTTCCTAGTGGCCCCGGATGGAACCAAACGAAAACCCCTTTGCGACTGACCCGCTCGGCAGAGTTTGCGTGAGTGTCTAAATATTTTCCGTGAAAATGGTTATATAGTGCAGATATTTAATTGTACGACAGTCAATACCAGTTCTCTTCTCCTTACCCCAACCCGTACAAAGGATGGTAGGGCAGCTTAGAAAAGTTTTTCGCCTTAGCTCAAACCGGATCCTTAAGCGGATTTCCCTTTTCAGAAGGGTTCTTATGTAAGCAGTTTATGAAGAAAAAAAATCGCTCACACGGTAAACGTGGGTTCTTAAGCGGACAGGGTTCTTGTGAAGTGTGCTCGTAAGCGGAGGCCACTCTTTTTCTGTCAGTCTGTCTGTCTGTCTGTCTGTCTGTCTGTCTGTCTGTCTGTCTGTCTGTCTGTCTGTCTGTCTGTCTGTCTGTCTGTCTGTCTGTCTGTCTCATGATAGCATAACTCAAAACTGAAGTCTTGGTAAAAAGAACGAGCTTCATGACCAATAACAGCTGTTGCATAAAAGAATTAATATCTTCCTATTAACTCTTACTTAAAATTGACTTCACTTCACAGTAGACCAACATTTATGTAATTGTCTTGTTAGCTTGTGCGATAAAGCGAGTCAACTGGTTTAAATTTTTAAAATAGTCTTTAAAAAACAACCAAACTAACAACAAAGCAATTCATCTTTGCGCAGTAGAGCTAACAACCTTTGCTGTAGGTATACAGATTTGTACGACTCTTTGTATTTAAATTTCTGATTATAATACTGTCAACATAGCCTTCACCGTAATTTGTATTTCAATTTCAGAGCTCGAAGATGGTCACTACAATACCTGGCCCTGATCCGTCTCGTAAAGAGTAAGTATAAATCTACTACGGGAGTTGTTACAATACCTTTGTTCTGCCCACGTATACCTTACTGTCAAACAACATCCTTTAGCGACGCACTTTTTTTTCTTTTTTTTTCAGTCGTCAGTGGTTTTTCAGGATTATTTACAAGGATTTGCTCCAAAAGGGCGGAGTTGGCTGCTGAGAAAAATTATTACAGAGAGATTGAATGTAATAGTGAATTTATTATTTCTATTAGAGATCCTGTACAGAGGTTTTAGAAGGATTTTCTAAACCTGTGGCACACAACCTGAAATTTTGAAAAGCAAACTGCAGTTGCAGACTTGAACAAGAGTCTCTACCTCTAACACTGAAAGCGATTTCAATCACATAATATTGCGACTGATATCTAATGGATTGCAGGGCTTCGATTATCATTCATTAATTTGATCACATGAATGCCAAAAAGAAACGTGCTGGGACGTAGGCTATAGGTGGGGTAAAACATTTAATAGTTCCTTTCTTAGCACACTGGTGCAAAACTTCAACATGCAGAAAAGATCAGGTCACTACGACTTCTGTTTCAAGCTGCTCGGAGGTCCCATGTGCAAGTTGTGCACGCTAAAGATCCCTTAATGGTCCCAAATCGATAAGAATAAGCTTCAGCTGCCACCAGGGCAAAATTCAAAATTAATTCCTAACAAACCTGAACATGTTTAATGAGTCCCGCACGCTCATAATAATGACTATTATGCAGTTGCAAGCGCTGTTATAAACACTTACCAAACAATAGACTCAAGCTGCCCGCAAAAGTTTCTTAAGAAATATGTCAAGGAGCGTGCAACACCAATGTTAATCCAATTGTACAGGCTACCATAAAAGAACGTATTCAGTACAAGATAGCTGTCCTTTGTTTTAAGTGTGTCAGAAACATTGCAACATCATTTCTTTGAGACATGATCACTGAACACATTCTATCTCGGCCACAAAAAACACACTTTATAAGCCTGTCCTAAGTACAAGTCAGAGACTCGGAGAGCTTTTTTTCACACAACACCCCCCCCCCCCCCCCCCTCTTCCCTGTGGAGCGCATTTCCAGCATACTATGCACTGGAAGCGACCGTTTTATCCAAATTGAAATCAGTTCTTAAAACGCACTTCTTTTTGTCCAGTTTTAATTTAAGTAATGAGCAGCATTCTAAATACACTTACAATCAATATCAGAATGTTTATTTCAGTGTATTATTATTATTATTATTATTATTATTGTTATTATTATTATTATTATTATTATCATTATTATTACTACATGTATTATTATTATTATTATTATTATTTTTATTGTTGTTGTTGTTGTTCTTATTATCATTTACATTATTGTTATTGTTATTCTTAATGTTGATGTTGTTGTTGTTGTTGTTGTTGTTGTTGTTGTTGTTGTTGTTGTTGTTGTTGTTGTTGTTGTTGTTGTTGTTGTTATAGTATTTGTATGGTGCAGATTCCCACTCAACAGCAAACTTTTTAGGTCTACATTATTACCCTAGCAGACTAAAATAATCTCAAATTCCCATGGAAAAATTATATTGAAAGCTGTCATTTTACAGTCACTAAATATAGCAACTACTACTGTTTTGTTAGGGAGAAATGTCTTTTTCAGAGATGGCAATCTCAGTGATATCGCTCGTGCAGGCAGTCTGCATGAGTTTCTTCTCGACCTACATAGTCAGTTTGGAGACATTGCTGGTTTCTGGTGGGGACAGACCTATGTGGTCAGCATTGCTTCACCTGAACTGTTCAAAGCCCATGCCAATACATTTGACAAACCTGGTAAGTGTTCAATACTGTGAATTCAAATTGTAAGTCCTTTATTGATTTACTGACTGTCAAAAATAGTACTGAGTACCAAAAAAACTATTTCCATGTTTTAGTAAAATACGTCATCTGATCAATACCAACTGCTTTACTAGTAACTAAATTTGATCAAAACTCGATTATTGTAACTCCTTGTAATCTGGAATATCACTGGAAAAAGTTAAGACTTCAAACTGTCCAAAACAATGCTGCACGTTTAGTTTTACGGAAAAGAAAGCGAAACTCTGCTAAACCTCTTTTACGAACTTTGCATTGGCTTCCTGTTGAGAAAAGGATTGTGTACAAGTACAAGTTGGCCACCCTATGTCACAAATGTTTGAATGATAATGCATCATCATATTTATCAAATCTGTTAAGACTGTGCATTCCAACTCGCAGAATACCAAGACCCCAAGATCTGGAATGCTTTACCAAGTACTTTGAGAGAAATCAAATCTTTTGATTAATTCAAATGTCAGCTGAAGTCGTTTCTGTTTTAAAATTAATGAGATGAATATTTGGAATAATTTTCTTTAGTCAGAACAAAACGTTTCACGCTACTGTTGTATGTTGTACAGTATTGTAAAGCGCTCAGAGCCTGTGTACTTCATTCGGGGTTGAGTGCTATATAAATGTCATTTATTACTTATTATTATTATTTAATTAATAAAAAAGACAGAGTACTACACCCTTCTCAAATAAGGGTTAATTAACATAATTTAAGACAATAGATTGTACAGAAAATGTACTTCCAACATGTTTGCATAACATCTACGTCTTGCGTGGGATTGTAGGGGGGGGGGTATCTAATTCACATTCTTTCTGATTGAAATAGGGTTTACGAATTGTAAGAAATCTTTCTTTTTGTCGTATGACTCAGAAGAACCAAAACCATTTCAGTTCTTGCCATTGTCTGAAGATAATGAACAAGAGCTCATGCATTGGCTTATATAGGTCAAGCATACACCTAAAGCATAGTTATTGTCACCTACGTAACTCGTATTTCAATTATGCAATAATAAAAAGCGTTTATAATTCCTAATTTCATCTTGAAGAGATGCTCAATGTCATTACCCAAAAAAAAGGTAAGGCACAATCGCAAAGAGTTTCAGAAAAACCTTTACTAAAAGATTACACACAGTTCGACATATTGGTGCACTCAGAAAAAATCAACTATTACAATAAACAGGCTTAGGGACATAGAAATGCCAATCGGTACTTATATAAGTACAAAGTCGGACACACAATTGGACATGTGATTTGGATGGAAACTCACAATGTACAAAAGAATGAGTCTATTCATATGATAAAAGTGATATAAAAACACGATACGGTTACAAAGAGAATGTTATCAAAACGAAAAAGCAAACCAAAACAAAGAAAGCAAAGAAAAAAACCCACCCACAGCAAAACAACAGAACAAACAAAAGAAAAACCCCGTACAAAAAAAAAATAGAAAACCAAAAAAACAACAACCATGACCAAGAAAAAAATGATGATGTCAGCATGCTGATATATCGTTACAGAGTCGACAGACTTAGAGTAAATTTCAGAGCCGAGCTTTAACATTGTCTGAACAGGTCTACTTAATTATTTAATCAAAAACATTTAATGCCTGAACTGCAAATTTCTTATACTCAATGTTGTCTAATACTTTAACATAATTTTCAATGGTACAGCTGCTCTGCTTGGGCTATTTGAACCGCTGCTTGGAAGCCAAGCTATAGTGTATGCCAATGTATCCGAAGCACGGAGGAGGAGAAAGGTTTATGACCGCCCGTTTTCTCATGAGAATCTGAAGAAATATTTCCCCGAATTTCAGGAGGTAACATTGTGACTTCTTTTTAAATTAACAGGAGGTAAGCAACTAAATAGGATGACTCTTTGTTCGTATTTGATGTACATTCCGTCGCACCTTCTGAATGTATTCGCTTTTCTTATACTCTAATTTTGTTCGCTGTTCTTAGATCAGTTACTTTTCTTATCTTACTGTCTTACTTTGGGCGAATGTGCACAATTTCTGGTTGCTTTCGAACCTATCGTTTAATGTCTTCTCTCTCTCTCTCTCTCTTTCTCTCTCTCCCTTTTTCTCTCTCTCTCTCTCTCTCTCTCACTATCTCTCTCTCTCTCTCTCTCTCTCTCTCTCTCTCTCTCTCTCTCTCTCTCTCTCTCTCTGTCTCTCTCTCTCTCTCTCTTTCTCTCTCTTCATGCTGTCTTAAAGCACAGTATTGTGACAGCCAGGAAAAATGCGAATTATCATTGTGACGTATCAACACGTTGAATGAGTAAAAGATGACAAAGTAAAGTTTGCTGCTGAGGATTGATTTAGCTGCTCTCATAAAAACGGGGAAAAGGAAAAAGGGGGGGGGGGGGGCGCTTTCAACTTCCATAATTTCTCCTTTTCTGTTGAATCCATTTTCATGGGAACAGTATGAGAAATAAACATTTATTTATTCTTTTCAGTGAGTGCAGGCCTAATTCGCTTGATATCCTTGCATGATTTAAAGAATATATTATACTTTCATAGACATTTTCCAATATTTATGACATTTATCGGGGCCTACGTTCACAAGAATAAAAAACAAACTCAGGAGGTAGCCTTCACAGCTTAAATTTAGTTGGCACTTCGCAGTGACTGGATGTTTTCTAATGAGTCTCTGCTCTTTACTCATCAGATAGCAGCAATGGTGGAGAAGAAGTGGTCTTTGAAAACTGAGACTGACTATGTGCCAGTCGGTGAGGACATGGAATTCTTTTCCTTTCGCTCCACTTTGTCAACTTTGATGGGAGACAGTTTCCATGACGAGAAATTGGTGCAGAGTGTCATTAAAGCATACAAAACTGTAAGGACTGTTTTTGAAAATAATGACTTTGCTTTTCTATAATTTCGAACATATTATAGTATCAGAGACATGGTGACTAAGTTACTGGATCTATCAGCTGCATGAGTTAGGCATGTTATTGTTAAATATTAATTTTCTCTCGCTCTGATAGGAATAAAAGAATACCTCTAAGGTAGATACTCCCGAGAAAAAGGAAAGTTGTTTATCAAAAGTCTCGCTTCAGTTTCAGTTTTAAGGGTATATTGGAACAATAATAAAAAATGTTCGTATGTTCTGCATTCTACACAAATAATGGTCCCATAGTAAAATCTCTCCAGTGCTGAACAAAACCAATTGACAAGTTAGAGGCCAGATGCGCAACAATATTTCTAAAAGAGGAAAAAATAAATATGTATATATATCTGATCTTTTCTGATACCAGTTTGGACACAAATCTGCCTCAAGGTGATATTATTTTAATGAGCCCATTGCAATGCTGAGGTTGGATTTTTTCAATTTTTTGCGCGCTATGACCACGTTTCATGTACAATGACTTTTTCAGATTATGTCTAACAAATAGATTTTTATTAAACTGTTAGGCTTGGGATGAGATGGAGCGCCAGCTTACAGACTCCGTCCCTCCTGATAAAAATGATACAAGGCAAAAGTCTTTTCAGGAAGGTAAACTACATGTGAACCAAGATACTATCTCCATTGTATGACATATTATGCCACCCCACCCCCTTTTTCATCACTCAGTGCTTTATTTCCAACGTATGAAACAGATCGAAACTTAGGAAATTTGCCATTTCCACCAATGCCTTCACATTTCTTTTTTCAACTCCCATACCAAAATGAGGTTTGATTTCAAAATGATAACTTCTGTCAACTATGCCATTTTGTGACTTTGGGGAATAACAAAGAAATAAAATTAATAAAATTCTCTCTACCACAATTAGGCGTATCTGATCTCATGCTGGTTACATGTAGTAAGCATCATATTGTGTTGTCCAATGTCAATGACCTTCAGGACTATGTGTTGAATGGCAGGAAAGGGTCAGATGTTGGCCATAACCCGTTCTGCTCATTGATGATAACGTAACAATTGGAGGACTGGCTGATCCTAAATGATGAACCGTTTAGAGACAAGTTTTGATTTATTGGAATGTGTGGTCTCTTTTATTTCTCATGTGGGTGGAATCGCATTTATATGGTAATCTTTTTCTGATATCCCTGGCTTGTAGATATACCTAACACATTTTCTGTCTGATTTTAAAAACAATTTTTGGCTATTTTTGTAGGGTATCCATTGGGAATTAAATCTGTGTTTGTACTTTGTGGCATACCAAAATTAAGCAAGGTTTTAATTGTCTGCCTATGTTGCCAAGTACTGGATATACATGTAACGATTATCTCGGGAGGGTTCGAGGAGGGGCGGGGAAGGGGGTGAGAGATTCTGCATCGACAGTTTTCTGTATCAGACGGCTTTCAAAGTTGAAAGTTTTAACTAAAGTAAAGATTACACGTGACGAAATAAAAAGCGTTAACATACTTATTGTTCGACAAATTGGGAATCTGATTTTCTTGCCCTTTTCTAGCTCTCCAGTATCTGCACACGATGGTAAAGAAGGTCGTAGAACAACGACAACAGAATAAAGTCCAGGACCAGCAGCTCCTGATTGACGTCATCCTGCAGTCTACGACAGATGAGGATGTGCTCACTTCTGATGTCATATCCTACATGGTTGGAGCATTTCACACAACTGCTTACTGTGAGTAGATGTGGCTGTTGTGAGCTTGTTTTCCTGTATCATTTCTCGTTTTCGGCTTCTAGGCTTCAATTCGAAACAGTTTATATCAAGCTGGACAGTAGTATAAGCCATAATTGTCTAAATCCTTAAAGTGAGAGAGTTGGGTGTGGTTTGAGTTTGCTGTGTACAAAGAATTCTATTACCCTATTCTGCTTCCGGGCAAAATGTCCCCAACCACAGAGCCACAGCTCTCTTAAATGAGTTCAACAAAACTTCACTCGTGTAAAACTGATTTTATCATTGAAACTCTTGACACGATCGACTCGAAGCGAAGAGCGAAATCTAGAGCACATTTTTAAGGAAAAAAAAATCAACTTCTCTCAATAGATCTAGTTGTGTCCTATTTAGACAGCAAATTAAATAATGTGATTTGTTCAAAGAGGTAGTTCTCAGATATCACCGCTTTCAACTTTCATTATGCAATTGTGTCTTTGAACTGTAAGAGTCTGATAAAGGTTTTTAATTATTAAGCCAAATGAGAATGTCCCTCAACATAGAAATTAGAACAAAGGAATTCAGTAACATAAACATTCCTGAAATACTTGACAGTAGCAGCAGACCTGTTTGTTTAAGCTTCTCTTAGCATGCCCAGGAAGCTATTTTTTTCACACTTTGTCATACTATATCTTGTACTACTTGTAACTTTCTTTTTGTGTAGCTATACTAGAAAATACTGAAGTAAAAAAAAACTATTGTACTTGGTGTCTCACCAGTGTTGACATGGGCCATGTATTTCCTGGCCACTCACCCTGACGTTCAGAACAAGCTGCACTCGGAGATTGTCCAAGTCTTAGGCCAGAAAGACGTCATCACTGATTCCAACTATGGCCAGCTAAGGTACCCCTTTATCATTGTAGCAGGAAATTCGCATTTTTCTTTAAATTGTAGCAGCATACTCTTTCGGTGCAAATTGAAGTTAAAATGACAACAGGCTTCATAACAATATAGAGCTAACATAACATTAAATTACTTAATGAAAAGCTGTATCTATACTATCATGTACAACCTCTCTCTCTCTCTCTCTCTCTCT
>NW_004797285.1:745463-747318 GCF_000002075.1 Aplysia californica | reverse complement strand
TGTGTGTGTGTGTGTGTGTGTGTATGTGTGTGTGTATGTGTGTGTGTGTGTATGTGTGTATGTGTGTGTGTGTGTGTTGTTGTTTTTTTTATCCATGTATTGTGACTGAAAAATGACTGCTCTGTCTGATTGTTGTGACCGTGAGAAAAGCGAAACCCTTTTTGGTTGCAATATAAACGTATACTGCTGAGAGTCTGTCCTTGTGCCAAGCTACTGTAATCACACTAGATATGGTGATGAGATGGTGATCTACATCATGGGGCATATAAGATTTATGTGACATTGCCTCCATGAGCAGCTTAAGGTAGAACTTTGAATAAAAGTTAAACTGCTTGCCCATGTTTGTGTACTTCAGACTCCAGTGATTCACGCGTTTGGCGTCGTCTTGCAGGATGAAAAGCTGTGGCCTCTTCCACAAAAGTAGGTCTAAGTTTTGACTTTTCTTGCGTATGTAATTCTTCCAATACTATCGGAGCTCGTCACATCGAGAAGCGACGCATTGCTGAAGTAACATTAAGCACAGATTCAAAAGCTGAGAACCTACTAGTACTCGATCGACATCAGAAATAACATAATATTTATGCATTATTCTCCCGTCTTATTGCTGTTCCCATGTCGCACATTCTGTACATCAATATTTTTTTCTAGCCCAAAATAAGAAAACCAAGGAAGCTCTATCGACACACTGCACTTTTTGGCCAAGGTGCGATAAACATTTATTTTAATACGATTATTAACAATTAATGTGTGTACATAAAATTTTATTTTTAAGATACTGTTAGTCTGTTGTATTCAAAGTGTACAAAGCGTTTTTTTAAACGGTATGTCTCTTTTTGGCTATGCAGACGGTTGAGTTAGCTGAAGATGGTATCAATGTTGTCTTCATGCAGCTTCCTTTATGGCTTATTCTTCATATAATATTATTTGAAGCGCAGATTCTCTCGCAGTGCTTTCGTGTCAGTGAGGTGGATCGAAGCTCCGTAATTTCCGCTGTTTTCCTTTCGTCGTTGGCGCTTTCAGCCTGGTTGTTTCTGAGGCTGCTCTCTAGCACAACAGTTCGTTACTTTATCATTTTTCTCCATGTTTTCCTATCCTCAGCTATTTCTTTCAAGATGCTGACATCTACTCCAAACTTATATAATTAAGCTGTATACGATTTAATAAGTATTATACCTGTTTACAAAAAAAGATAAGTGAAGCTCGTGGTTTTGCCTAAAATTATCAGCTTATCTTTAGGACGATAAGACTGAAGGCGAGAGGGGTGCTGAGAATAAAGGCATGTGTTCCGCATTGTTGCGTTACAAAGCGATTTTCTGTGGAACTTGTAAAAAGAAGACAAATTATCTGTACTTTAATTTTTTTTACATAATTTTTGTAACCTAGTTTCATGGAACGTTACTTGTAAAAAGAAGACACACTATCTGTACTTTATAAAATTAATATTTTTTGTTATCTGGTATAAGGTTTACATTGTCTCCTCATGCCTTATTTTCAGGTTTGACCCAGGACGATTTAGTGCCGAACATAGCAAGAGTCAACGGACGTATGCATTTTCTCCGTTTGGATTTGCTGGCAAGAGAATTTGCCCGGCCTATAAATTCGCCTACAATGAAAGCACCGTTCTGATAGCCACTCTTATTAGGAAGTAAGAAGATTACGGTAACAGAAGTTGACCTTTATCAAGTTTGAAACCGAATTATGTTCCTTGGTATTTTTTTAGTTTGTTCTTTTCCTCTTGTTGGTTCTACCTGTCTTATTTAAAATCTCAAGTGAGTTTTAAGTGGTTTTGGTTTTCGCACGTTTATAGACTTTTCTCAGATTATGTATAAATGTATATATGTACATATTATATATA
>NW_004797285.1:726929-744857 GCF_000002075.1 Aplysia californica | reverse complement strand
TATATATATACACACACACGAGAGGGCCCAATAAGTCTTTGATCTGGGTATGAAGGAATCATGGTAGAGTAATGAAATTTCGCCAGCCTTTAGACAATTTCTTTGGGACACTCCATGCATGCAAATGTTTGAGAAAATCGGACAATAATAAGGCACTTGTTCAATGAAGCCAAGCACAAAACCGTTTGATTTTCTTTTGCTGAATCCGTGCCATGGAGCCTGTTGAATATCGCTCAGTTATCAAGTTTTTACACTTGCAGGGAAAATTCCCTTCAGACATTTTTCAGGAAATAGTCCAAGTTTATGGTGACAAATGTCCTCGTCATAATACTGTGACATACTGGGTAAAAAAAAAAATGACAAGTGAGCAAAAAAAGCAGAGAGTTGAGTCCTGCAAAAACGTTCCTTCGAATTGAGTCCAATGACACAAATATCTTTAAAAACATGGTGACTATGAATGAAACATGGATGTGTCATTTTGATCCACAACAAAAGTGTCCTCCCTGCAATGGAAAACCCCTTCTTCGCACTCACCAAAGAAGGCAAAGGTAACACCGTCAAGTGGAAAGGTCATGCGGTTGTGTTTCTGGGGTTGTGAAGTTATCATCAAGACTGACTACCTGGAAAATGGATGGAAAAACAATCACAAGGGACTACTATTTGGGTTTGTTGATAAAATTGCAATCCTAACTGGAAAGAAAACGGAGTGGAAAACTCCGTAATAGGATCCTCCTACGATATGACAACGCCCCTGCGCAGAGGGCACAACAAACAGTCCAGATAGCAGAACAGTGCGGCTTTGAAATCCTGTCACACCCAGCTTACTCATCGGACCTAGCCCCTTCAGACTTTTTTCTGGTTCCTTTTCTTTAAAAATCCCTGAAAGGACGTCGTTTCCATGACAATGAGGACGCCATTGAAGCTGTGGAAGACTGGTTACTGGCCCATCCTGGGTCATTTTTTTCTCAAGGACTTTTGAAGGTCAAAGAGGTGGCAAAATTTTGTTACTCCGCAAGGTGACTATGTAGAGAAATGAACGTATGTGTGCCACGTTACAAAGCTCTATTTTTATTACTTCATATTGAGACCAAAGACGTCTTGACCCCCCCCCCCTCGTATACACATACACACACACACACACACACACACACACACACACACACACACACACACACACACACACACACACACACACACACACACACATATATATATATATATATATATATATATATATATATATATATATATGTATGTATGTATGTATACTAACCATGTATGCATACAATATATACAAATATATATCCCCACCTCTTTCTTTGTCATTCTCTTTCTTTCCCTCTATCTGCCTGTCTGTCGGTCTGTTCGTCTGTCTCTGTCTCTCTTTATATATATATATATATATATATATATTATATATATATATATATATTATATATATATATAATTATATATATATATATATATATATTATATGTATTATCTGTCGGCTCTAAGATTGCTTTTCCCTTTTTCTTCTCATTATCTTTGAAGAACACATACAAATTAAACACGGTTTCCTGTGGTGCAGTAGTTAGGTGCCTCTCTGTCGCATGCAGTAAACCAAAATTCGATTCCCAAGTAGGGAACTTTTTTATCGAGTATATCGATCTTTCCTCCTGGGATGTTGTGTGCATCTCAGCCCGGGTTCGCCCTGACATGTAAGGTCGAAGTCCGCCTTCTAAATAATCAAAATTGTGTCGAAAATGGTTGCCAAACACCTACATAGAAAACCAAACAAATACAAACGTGGTGCGTACATGCGTCCAAACGCACACCAGAAAACGCATGCATGTATGGCAAAGAACAACAGTAAATGTCTTAGGACAGGTTTTTGTTTCTATAAGTACACCACCCTGGTCTCACTACCTAAGTTTCCCTTTCACAGGTTTGAGGTGAGCATGTGGGGCGACCAGGTGGTGAAGCCTGTCTTTGGTTTCGTCACTCGCCCGCAGGAGGAAATCTGGCTCAAGGTGTCCAGAAGAAAGTGATCAGGACTGAAGGGAGTTTTCTTCTCTTTACTTACTTGTGCTCACACGGTACACGGAAACGATATCTAAATTTTATTCTTGTATTTCTGTCACTTCTCTGTATTTAATCCCTAAACATTGGTAAAACGTGAAAAGTCATTCTAGGCCAATCTTTTTCTGAATGAATGCGACTTTGACTTTGATATACTCATTTAGCAAAATGTTAGGATGTTTGTTTTTGTGGATTTGGCTTCTACCAAACTGCTTACTATGTGGTGCCGAATACGTCTCTCTGGGTGGTTCGTCTTTGATTACTTATTTGCATTGTTGGAAAAACAAAATGTTTCGTTACGATGTACACCCAATACCGGCGTCTGTGGTGTAGCGATTGGCACTGGGTGCTTCTCTACCGTTCACAGAATGCCTAAGTTCAATTCCCTGTGTGGAGAACCTATATTGAGTGTGTCATTTTTAAAGAACTTTTTGCTGGGACGTTGTATTCCTCTTCGCCCGGGTTGGCCCTAACAGGAAGGGTCAAAGTGCTTGCAAGTGATCCTGATTGTGTCGATGGGGACGTAAAAACTCTGACATGTTCGAAAAAAGGGGAGGAGGGTTGCTTTCCATGCACAGTGATTATCATTTGATATATAACTGCATCGGTACACTGAGAATGACTGAATGGGGGCATGAATTAACCTCATATATGTTTCCGTACGTTATCAGAGGTCAAGGTTTCTTCTTGCTAATATTCAGATTTGTACTTTTGATTAGTGAGCTTTCGCCTGCATTATTTTCAGACCAAACACAACACCAAGAAAAACTGACAAATCCGTATTTGTATTCTGCACTGTGCTTATGTAAAGAACATCGCTACCCAAAGGTGTGGGTATTACAACTGAGACTGTATCTTTTCAGCGTTTTACTTTGAAAAGGTTTTTTTTGGAATTGTTCTTCCAGACTGAGATTTTTAGCTGTATAAACAATGATTGTAATATATCTATTTCAAATTGATGTTCATTTTTATTCTTGTAAATTAGAACGGTAGCGTCCTTCTGAAAAAGAACCCTCATGGCAAGCATTTTGAAGTTGCTGTGAATAAACAGACCAATCATTTTTTGGTTATATTTTGTAGAAGTAATAATCTAAGAACTGTATGTTGTCAGATTTTCGGGTTTTGATCCAAATACTTTACTCAGTTTTTTCGTGCTACATCTGTCTTCTCTTTTGATATGCACATTTTCATGTTTGTTTTGATTTAAAATATCCGTTTAAAAGTTTTTGTGACTCTCAACTTCTGGTGAAATGTACGGGATTGCTTGACAAAAAATAAAGCAATCTTTGTCTAATATCCTATTTCCTCTGTGGGCTTTTTTGTTTTGTTTTGTGTACACATTATAATTTGGTCACTAAATGATGGACATGTAAGTATAAATGTTTGTTGTTGTCATTCCTAAGGACTGCGTGTGTGTTTGTGTCTTGCTGAGTTCCATTATAGAGATCTACAAATACATTCCCAACAAAACAGACGTTCTTCTTCGACTATATGCGTGAATGGGTCTTGCAACAGGACGGCAATCTCGCACAGTCCTGTCATGCGCTTCATTCAACTGAACGTGTTTTGAAACCTCAACCATGCCGAATAAAAGCACCTGTGACATGACAGATAGTTTATAAAATGGCATCAGTGAAGCAGAGTTTGTTTGCTTTGTAATTTAAAACTATGACGGTAGATTTTATGCTGTACCACGACCTAGAGTTTTCTAGAATGAATGGCCTAAACAGGACGCATGTTTTTTTTCCCTTCTGACGATCAGGTACGTCTTCTAAATATCATTTGAGTTCCTTCATTATTGTCTGGACGTTCATTTCTCATTCTTTTTTCATCTTTATTTGAAATATATAAAAGGGGACAACGTGTTTATTTGTATTCAAGATGCTTATCTATCTATTTATCTATCTATCTGTACGGATGGGTAATGTGTACGTGTGTCTCCGCATACACACACACACAGACACACACACACACACACACACACACACACACACACACAAACGCACATACCCACACAAACACATATAAAGTGAGAGGGATGCATAGAGAGAGAGAGCGAGAGAGAGAGAGAGGGGGGGATGGAGGTAGAGAGAGAGAGACAGAAAGAGAGAGAGAGAGAAAGAGAAAGAGGGAGAGAGAGAGAGAGAGAGAGAGAGAGAGAGAGAGAGAGAGAGAGAGAGAGAAGAAGAAGAAGAAGAAGAAGAAGAAGAATCCGAGCGATGTATAGCTCTGAACATCTTACCCTCACGGCAAAAATATACGGCAAACGGGGAAGAGGTAGACCCAGAGTAACCGACTTAGAAATTAATATAAACAGATGAGAGGCAGGGAACGCCCAGGATAACAGAGGTGCTTTTGGGGGCATAGAGCTGAGAAATTGGCTAACCATGGTCGACAATGTCTGTTTCAGACCTGGCCCTTTATGACATTAATCTTTCACGTAGAAATTTGGCTATCCTCATTGAAGAGCATAAAAGGCTTTCAAAATAGCCTCGTCTCTCAGTAACTTGCAGAGCTATCTGCTCCCCAGTTCAATAAAATGCGATAAAATATATATTAAATCTTTGAACACTCGCGTTCTGGTAATTCTACAGCACTAGAAGACGCGCTGTTTTGGGCACGTTAAAAAAAGAACATAGCTTCCGTAATCAAATAAATTTTTCAATTCTGTACTTTATTTCTGAAATTTAAAAGGCTGACAATAACATGCATACCATGAAACATGCTAAATTCGTGTTTTTTATGGACCAGATGTGCCTCAACACTGCTTTTGGTCTCCTGCAGGTCGGACTTATTATGTCGGCTACGTCCTTAAGGGAGGGGGGGGGGGCGCTACACTTGAAGGCTATCTCGCTTATTAGAGGATCAACTTTTACCAAATTTGACACATATAACAAGTATAGTAAGGAGTCTTAGAATCAACAATCAAATTTGAGAGAAAAGTTTAGTTTCCATGGCTACGGCGACCATATTGGATTTTGTTGACATGTCTTACGTAATGAATACCGCACTTATTTTTCATGGAAATAGATTGTTTGTTTGTTTTTTGTATGCATCTTAACAAACATTAGATCTACAAATTTGTCAGCTGAATTCTTTTCAAAACGAATTAGAAGATTTTTAATAAAAAATTTTTTTTCGTGAGGTAGTATTCAAGGTTGCAAAAAAAAAATCTGTGAAAATCGACGCTCCAGACACCACCAATAAATCTATTTCATATATCAAACATTTAACAGACAGAACTTTAGTATTACATCTTCTCTTCATTCTGTGAAAGTTCATAAAGATTGGATGAAAAATTGTTAGGTTATTCATAAAGTACATAGAAAAACAGCGTTTTGAGAGATTGGGCGATAAAAAAAAGTAAAAGATTGACTTTATGATGAAATGGTGATAACAAACATGCCTGGTATGGGAAGAAATAAGGCTTTAGGGGGTTTAATGTAATGAAATAGTTGTAGGAGATGATGTAGAAGCTAAAAAATCATTTTAAAAAAATTCGTAATCTTCAGCCAAATCGGGACTTTTGGATCCCTCCATAAGAGTTAAAAGAGCCAGGTGTAATTCCCCACAACTTCAGCTACTCCTGCCTTTGAACAGCCCTCTTAAGGTCTTGAGTGATCTCTGTCTGGACAGCACAATTCACGAGCATATAATAATGTAACTTACCTGTTAACAAAACTATTCATTGCACAGAACAAATGCTGGTTTACTCAAGTGCATCTATTTTGCCTGCGCCTAAATGCGTGCATATTTTCATGTTTGAGATAAACACACGGTACACGCTGAGTGTAAGCAGAAAGATCGATTAGAAGGCTGAATGTACACTCGTGATTCCTGAGAAATCTTGCCGAAAACGTTTCCTCGATTACATTATTGAACTGGATAATAATATTATGATGGTTTTGCAGAATTTTAGCTCAGGGGAATCAACTCTAAAATTATGTAATCCCCAGCTGTCAAAGGAAGTGTAGGCCGACAAGGTCTACGACGTCAGTAAATTCGGGACGGTATCGACAAAGCAGGCGCAGAGCTGCTCCGTGTCTCTTGTATTGACGGAAGTACTGAGAGGTCGCATCCAACACTTGTTTGGAACTGCTGAGCCACAATGTTGGACGTTCTGATTCTCACCATAGCATTTCTTATTGCTATGCTTATAGCCGTAAAATGGCTCTATCCGGTACGTTTTGTGTAGTATATTCTGCTAGGGTCTTTTTTTTCTATTTTATTATAGCTCATATTTGCCTGACCTATGTCACTTTGCATGTCTAACCTAGACAGTGTTGTGTAAATACAAAAATCGATCAAAGAATGTCGTCGTTAGACTGCTTTCTTTGTCAAAGGTCGAGAAGAATCCCGGCCATGACGGGCCTGATCCCCCCTCCCCCAAACCATCAAAAACAGATATGTCTGTGTGTGCGTGCGTGTATTTGTGTGTGTGTGTGTGTGTGTGTGTGTGTGTGTGTGTGTGTGTGTGTGTGTGTGTGTGTGTGTGTGAGACACAGAGAGAGAGAGAGAGAGAGAGAGAGAGAGAGAGAGAGAGAGAGAGTGTGTGTGTGTGTGTGTGTGTGTGTGTGTGTGTGTGTGTGTGTGCGTGTGTGTGTGTGTGTGTGTGTGAGTGTATCTTCTCTCTCTCTCTCTCTCTCTCTCTCTCTCTCTCTCTCTCTCTCTCTCTCTCTAACTCTCTATTTCTCCCTGTATATATAATATATAACATCTTGAATCTCAATATTGTCAGAACATTAATTTGATGACGTTTGATTATTACTTTTAGCTCTTGTTGAGAATATTATTTTTTAGAATATTATGATCATAGTGCATCTAACTAGGAATAGGTTTTTAATCTGTTGAACTGTCTGTAAATGAAATTGAAATCTATTTCAGCATTAAGACCATTGCCTGAATAAAAAACAGTCGGTACTGAAAGTTTGAAAACTTACTTTAGCCTTCATAAACAATTAATTGCTTTTGCTGTATTAAAACTCAATACTTTGCCATTAGCGTATATATTAGAACTTGTTTTTCACTTTTTGACAAAGACTCTCTATTTTGGTCTACACTTGCTTTCATGTAGATTGTCGGCGCTGTCTGTGAGTGTGATTAGACTTCTCATTGTCAATAGGTTTCAGGAACAGAATAGCCTATACCGTTGTTAAATCCAGTGTTTGTGTTACAGAGCTCGAAGAAGGTCTCCACCATATCTGGCCTCGATCCATCAAGTAAAGAGTGAGTAAGACGAAGTGTAGTGTAATGCACCTACTTAGAATCTTCACAAACCACTTTTGCGTGTCGATGTTTTACCTCCCAATCGATACAACATAGATTATTTACGGGGCGGGCTTCATCCCAAATTGTCAGGGTCAACTTGGACTGAGAGGCGTACGACATCTCAACAGGTAGCCCAAGATACTGGATTATTATTTGTTTGTGGTAAGTGTTTTACGGCGTTAGAAACTGCATAAGGTCAGTTTGGTGGGAATTAATTTTGAATTTTGTGCGGGTCGCTGCCAAAGCCTACTCTTATCAATTTCGGACCATGCACACGAGACCTTCTATATTTTTCGCCCTAGCCGAGAAGCCTAAGTGTTAGATCTTACCTAACCTAAGATCAAGGGTGTCGCTGAAAGACAACTGTAAGAGGGAGCCAATGAGTAGTAGTAGAAAGGCGGCAGAATGAGTCAGGAGCCCACAGGAGCGGGCAAGTGTGTGTGTGGGGGGGGGGGGGGGAGGGGGGCAGAAAGTGAAGACGAAAGCATGGTAAGAAAGCAGGAAAGGAGGTGAAATGAGGACATTCTAGAGAGAACAGTTTCTGATGTTGTCAGTTTTAGAACTCGGGACCTATTGAATGAGAGGCGAACACCGTAACCTCTAGACCACAAGAGCCCCCAGATACTTGATAAAAATTCTCCCCGCGCGGGAGTCAAAGTCAGATCTTCTGTGTGCGACAGCGAGGCACCTAACCTCTCCTCCACAGACGCCGGTCTACAGAGAACAAAGCGGCAAAATAGTGCAGCTATTCAGTCTAGTTATGTTAAAGAAAGATGCCAGGTCCGGTGCCACAATTGAATAATGGCATGGAGAACATCCGAAGTTTCGTCAACTTGGTAACTATGCCCGACTTGCTAGCTAGTGAGGAGAGACAATCCCATAGTTTAGCTGCAACTGTTTCTGCCCACAAGAAACGAATTGTCTTGAATAACTTGTTCTATAGATTTGCGGGTAATGAGACATGGACACACCAACAGCGCAAACACATGTTTTAAAAAGGAATAGTCACTGTTGCAGATATCTTATATCACTACCATGCTCTTTAATTGTATGCTTCTTCAGGAAATTATGTCAAGGAATACTGCGTAAATGTTAAAATGGATTTGCGAGTAATCATATGTTTAAAAAAAAGATTCCTATTGCTGATCTTAATCTTACGACTGTGCTCTTGTATGCTTCATCTGGAAATGAAACGTCAATAGTTACAACTTTGTACCATGAGAATCTGTCTATTGTTTCAGAGAAGGCAATCTCAGTGATATTGCTCGTGCAGGCAGTCTGCATGAGTTTCTTCTTGACTTACATAGCCGGTTTGGAGACATTGCTGGTTTCTGGTGGGGACAGACCTATGTGGTCAGCATTGCTTCACCTGAACTGTTCAAAGCCCATGCCAATGTATTTGACAGACCTGGTAAGCCATTCGCAGGCCTGTCGAAAGGGGGGGGGGGGTCAGGGGGGGCCAATGCCCCGGGGCCCGGGGGTTTGGGGGGGCCTCGTAAGCACGCTGAAAAGAGAGAGAAAAAAGAGAGAGAAAGAGAGAGAGAAAGAGAGAGAGAGAGAGAGAGAGAGAGAGAGATAGAGAGAGAGAGAGAGAGAGAGAGAGAGAGAGAGAGAGAGAGAGCATGTTGGTATGTAATAGATATGCTACAGTAAAGTGATTATATATGCCTATGTACATTGTATTTGTTGGGTTATTAAATAGCAGGTGAGGGCGGGTGGGGGCCGGGGGGAGGAGGGGCCCGAAGGTGATTGCTGCCCCATTGCCCGACCTGGCTCTCGACGGCCCTGGCCATTCGAGTCTTTAGTTTAAAATGTCTATTATCTCTAGATGAACGGATTGATGTGTATCTAATATTATTTTTTGTTCTGGAAATCGATTTGCGACTTTTATATTTCTTTCGTTTGATAAAGAAGAAAACAACTTTTACTGTAGGCTGTCCTTTTTTCAACTCATCAAATGTCGGCTTGAACTGTACATGTGAAAAACAATACACCCAAAAATACTATGAAATGTATTTAAGCTTATTTATTATTAAATGTGGCTCGACGAATGCTATGACAAATGTATAAAACCCAGTGAAACCTGACCAGTCTTACTCTAGTCACGCAAGCCGGCTGTGAGTCAGAGGCCGTGTCTGGGTTGAATCAGTAGACACCAAATTAGAGTTGCAGGTTGGGCTGGGTTTTTCTGAGTTCAGCGTGCTTCAAACATACCCAAAGGGAATAACATTAAGCTTATGGTGTTTCTCTGCTTTATGATAGCGACGAAATAAGGCAGAGGCCAGCATGCTGACAAGAGATAACAGAGATTATGTGACAAGTTCCAAAGCAAAGTTAAATATGTTTTATGCAGCATTTTTAAATTTTTGGTGAAATAGCCAGCTATTCAGTTACTCTTTGTAGGTGTGTTTTGAATAGCTTTCCAGCACATAGTTGTCATCGTATTTAATACTAGATCTATATCTTTTTTCGCACACTGACACTAGAAATTGTGCTAAACTTTCACACTATCATAGTTTATTCACATTGTTCTTACTTAAGTGGCTAATAATTTATTTCTCCTTAAAAAGATGTAAGTTGAGCTCCAACTTAATGTTTTGCAGCAACCATTCCGTTGTTCAATTCTATTAACGATTTTCTTTCCGTTACAGCTGAGTTGTTTCTGTCCTTTAAAGTGTTGTCTGGTAGCAGTTCTTTGCAGTACGCTAATGGTTCTGAAGGACGAAGAAGAAGAAAGGCTTACGACCGCCCGTTTTCTCATGAAAATCTCAAGAAATATTTTCCAGAATTTCAAGAGGTAACGTGACGATGCTGTTTTTTAAGATTAAAGAAAACAGACAACTAAATGAGAAGGCCTTTTGTTCTGTTCAGAGTTTGACGTACTCTGTCTGGTGTCATTATTAATGCCCTCACTGTTCTTTTCCAGCTACACCCGGTATGGAAACGCAATAAGTGGGGATGTGAGACAATAGATTCACATTCAATCCCTGTGTATCGGTAAAGGGCATATGATACATAGCAAATGATCCGAGAGGACTGGTGGGTTCTGCCCCCAGCTCCTTGTGAGTTTACACCTTTGTTTCCGCCTTGTTGTATTACCTTCTTCCCAAATTACATGAAATTTGGAATACTGATGGAAAAGGCGTGTTCTGTCATTTTTTATCATCCAATCGATCGTCATGGTGTTAGAATTTGATTTTTTTCAGGAAAAACTGATCACATCATTCGATTTGTAAGAAAGCAGCAAGACCCACAGTAAATATGTTCCCAAATGCGTAAGCTCCGTCCCATATCCCATTGTCATACTTACATTGAAGACAGATGCCACTGAGAGGTATTTTTCGTTCACACTTTCTCCCTGTTCAAACTAACAGCAGTCAGTTACCCCACTCAACTGTCTACTTCATATTTCTGTGCTAACTGCTATTCCGTAAGTTTTATGTGCTTTTATCCTATTTTCCCCTTTATTTTGCTGGTAACTGCTAAGGAAATCCAAGCTTTTACTTCAATGGGCAGGAATTGATTGCCACTTGTGTCTTGTTCAGTGATTGTGCATCCCCCCTCCCCTCAATTGATTTTGAGACTAAGCACTGTCACACGCATTTCAATTGAAAAAAAACCAAACCTCATTTAGAAACTTATCGTACACGCTGCCCATATTGCAACAGATAGCCAATTTAAACTTTGTGCCTCAGATTGCTGGAATGGTGGAGAAGAAATGGTCAACTAAAAGTGAGACAGACCACATACCAGTCTGCGAGGACATGGCATCATTTTCACTTCGCACCACTTTGTTGACTCTGATGGGAGATAGTTTCCAGGACGAGAAATTGGTACAGACCATCTGCAATGCCTACACGACGGTAAAACTATTGATTGATTGATTGATTGATTGATTGATTGATTGATTGATTGATTGATTGATTTTCTTGAGGGGGGGGGGGTTACTTTCTCAACATAGTTCTATAATTAAGAGCATATCGCACAAGAGATAACAATATGAGGACTACGTTACAGAATCTGCGGCTTACAGGTTTTGAGGTGGATTTAAACCTGATTTTGTTCCTCTCTCTGGTAACTTATGGCAATAACATTCTACATGAAGAAAACATTTGGCAGTGGATATAGCCACTATAAAATCTGCTGGGACGGAGTCTTATTGTTGCACTTTGATCTGAGTTCCTGTTGTCATATGTGAAATAGTTTGTTTGATTGCTAAAAAATGTACTCGTTTATTTTTGTGTGTCGAACCATCAGGTTTGGGATGAGATGGAACGCCGCTTAACAGACCCAGCCCCTCTTGGTGAGAATGGTGCAAGGCAAAAATCATTTACGGAAGGTAGGCCCCTAGTGCTTAGAAGGATGTCTTCCCCCATTCCCCCCACCCCCACCTCCACTCCACCCCCTCCCTTTCTCTATTTAAAAACAAATGAAACTTCGAGACCCTTCCACCAGCATTAGCATCTTCATCCCCCACCCCCCATCTACAGCCCTATAACAAAATGTGTATTTGGCCACTTCGAAGTGAAAATTTAGTTAAGAATATGACTTCTGTCACCTATGCTTCAACTGATTGGTTGAGAGAATTAAAAGAACACCTTTTCAACATAGTCAAGCATAATAATACATGAATTTTTTAGTTCAAATTGTTGAGGCATCATGCCAGAAGGACTTAATGTCAAGTGATAGGTAAAGGAAAGCAATGGTCAAATATACATCATAACCTAGCCCGTGCACTGATTGTAACACGACCGAAGCAGAACTGAGCAGTCAGTGTTTCAAAATATACTCCAGTTGCTCTTGCTCCGATCAGAAAGATAATCTGATTCTCTGAAGTGTGACGTCTCTTGTCTTTTTTTGGAGAGATTAATCCCATTTTTGTAGCAACAAATGTGCTCACTCGATATTCCAGGTTATGTTACCTGGTTTCTGGCTCTCTTCCAGCTCTCCAGTGCCTTAACGCGGTGGTGAAGAATGTCGTAGACCACCGACAGAACAAAGTTAAGGACCAGCAGCTCCTGATTGACGTCATCCTACAGTCTACAACAGAAGAGGATGTAGTGACTTCTGATGTCATAACATATTTGGTTGCGGCCTTTCACACAAGTGCCAACTGTGAGTATTTGTGTTGTCTATGTACGTGGTCTCATGTGTCTTTTTATATTTCACTACATACAGCAGTCTGTTCATATCAGCGTATCTGATTGTGATACATGTAAAACCAGCGGTTGTTTGAAACTTTGAATCAGCAAAGGGAGGGGTTGGATGAAAAAAAAAGGCGGCCCGGGGGGGAGGGGGGGTATGCAAGTCAAGCTAGGCTTATTTAAAGATTTGTGTTGCTCATCTTCATTTTTCCATTGACCTTTTGAAGTTCTGAGTCAGAGCTTATTGTCTTATAGTGCACATTTGTCATAGGTCTATGCCACAATGCTCTCAGGTTTTAAAAGGGTACCAACATGTTTTGTCCCATATTTGGATTTTTATAAATACAGGTCATTAGAATACCTCAACTGTCACATCGTATCTCCTTCAGATTTTCTTACTCATATGCGCAGACAGTTGTGTCTTCAGTTAAGGCAGGGTCTGTAAAAAACGTTGGCTTATCAGGCCCATCTTTTAGTAGCCAAAATATCCTACCCCAGGTCTATATACAAACAAGATTCTTTTAGATTTTCTTCATGGTCCAGGACAGTACCAGACTCAAGTATATTACTTCATTAGATTAGTGGTGTGCTAGACCTGACCAGAATTTATGTGTCTACTCCAATTCGAAACTGAAATAGTTGTTTTAAACAAAAGTTCAAGGATTATGCTTTTATAAAGGAAAAGTGTACCCAAACCTTCCACTCAGAACTTAATTGACTTGCTAGTCACATTCAGGTTATCCACTTTCTGTGGGGCCACACATTGGTCTTTTTGAGCATTTGCAGCATTTACTGTTTGCCTCGTGTTGTCTGTGATTCTATGTTTTTTATAACTTGATGGATACCAGAAGTTACGAAAGTATAAAAAAGCCTGAAATACTAAGATGTCTCACCAGTGTTGACATGGGCGATGTATTTCCTGGCCACTCACCCTGACGTTCAGAGCAAGCTGCACTCGGAGATTGTCCAAGTCTTGGGACAGAAAGACGTCGTCACAGATTCCAGCTGTGGCGAGCTACGGTACCACTTATCATTGTCCTATATAGTTCTCTTAACTTTGAAATCAGTGGCTTTTTATTATATTCTTCTTTATTTGTTCTTCTTTCTTATGACGGACTATAAGATATCCAGTTAAAAGATTTAGAACTGGAGGAATATCCTTTTATATCATGGAAACCATTGATGAATAGACCACTCATTACACATTCTAAAAATTTGAGTAGCTTAACTAATTTGTCGTGGTGTGCTCCTACTTCGTCTTTTCAATGTATCTCATTCCTACGTTTGTCTACGGTGAAATATGGCTGTAGCTGTATCTGCCAGATATTGATTGTATCGGGTAACAACGTCTTAATTCAATCAAAATGTGATTTCCTAAACAGGTATCTCCACCAGGTACTCCAGGAAACACTGCGGTGTGCTGTTATAGCCCCGTGGGGCGCCCGGGTCCAGGACGTCGATTCTGAGCTTGGTGGACACAAGGTTCTCAAGAATGTAAGACTGGGTAGTTTAGATTTTCCCAACAGTATGTTGCGTCTTAGGGCTCAGATATTCTTGAGACACGAAGTATTGCGAAGCGTTTTAGAAAAGGTCTTAAAATAGACTTTCGTTGTGGCATTAATTCAGCCATGGAAAAATATTTTGGACTTTGCTCGACTGGATAGGATTTTGTATGCAGAGATGCAGCACTGTTTCAATGTATTTCGCCTTTCTTGGGCCTGCACTCTACTACTTTTTTGTGTGGTCTCAGGTTTCCCATGAGTAATCTCTGCTTTTTTTGCTTTTTTCTATGTGTACTTCAGACTCCAGTGATTCACGGGTTTGGTGTTGTCATGCAGAATGAAAAGCTGTGGCCCTTTCCACAAAGGTAAATATGTGTGTAAATTCTGTTAGAATTGTCTACGATCACCATCCGATAAACAGAACAATAATAAATCATTTTAATTGAACTAAATACAAAAACAATGGATATTTAGGTTTCGTAGCTAGCCGACTTCACTCCTATAACAATATTATAATGCGATCAGATCAGGAGAATGTTCTTTTTAGTGACAGCATCTCTGATTTGTAAGCATGCAGTTTACATCTGAAGAGCCAAATGACACTTTTTGATGCTAGACTCATTTAAAATCCTTTGGAATTGTCGCACCGGGTTGATGATGAAATGATGACTTCTGAGTTCTCGAGGGTCTTTTCTCAGTCGGTTGTGCCTCTACACGAATCTCGGGCACTTGAAAAATTTTAATACTTTTTAGTTTGGGTTTGTGTATGTTTCAAATGAACGGTCTCGCTGGTTGACTGCAGATACTTCTTGTGACTTCGAAGTTGTCAGGCTTTTATCCTTCGACGTCTATGATATAAAATATATACTCCACTTTATTGTGGATGAAGTTTGTGACGACAACTTCACGACATCGGTGGGGGGGGGGGGAGGATATAAGGACGTGGGTAGGGTTATCAGATATAAGGACAAAACTTGTGAACAAATACTGTTTAGTATGGTTAGAGGACCTGGCATTGTGATGTCGAGAAACAGTGTTAATCCTCTTCCTTTTCGGTATCTGCATTTATTTCTCATAAGAATGGAAAAGAAGAGACCATGGAATCTTATAGGTTTTGATAGGCGAGAAAGCCTGATGAAAATGGGGAAAAGGGTGAAGGACTGGTAGGGGGAGGTGGGAGTAGTATTATTTAATGATGTTTAGCATGCATCTTTTTTTTTTTGGCTCCCACTTTTATAAGACATCGTTTACCATGGCTCAATTGTTGACGAAGCTGTATCTCAATGGAATTGTTTTTTTCATCACCATTAGTTGAGTTTAGCAAGCGGGCACAACCATAAGAGTGACGTTATGCTCATGGAAATACTTGACACTACTGATCCGACCAGAGCTGCAGGAATCGCTCATAAAAAAGAAAGAAGAGAAAATGAGCTCTCATATTTGATGTAGATGTAATTTCTGCGCTGTGGATTTTTAGAAAATTATTTTGGCTGATAACCTTGTTAATGAGCACTAATAAATCTAATGTTTGTATGCAAGTTTGACTCAGCTTCTTGTGCTGCCCTTGTGCACAACATTTTCCACAAAGATAACACAAGTTGTTTTGCCTATACAACAGTACATCTCAACATAAAAAAATAGTCAGTAACTAAAAGCCCTAAACAGGTTTGAAACCAGCGTATCAAAGAACATAAAGTAAACATATTGGTTGCTTAGTGGGAAAATAAAAACTCCGCTCAGTCGTGTTGTGTTTAAAAGATTAATGGAACATTCTTTTTTAATCTACTGGTGCTGTTATAATCTTAAATTTGCAGTAAATATTGTCCTTTCTTTCTGTTTTTCAGGTTTGATCCTGATCGCTTCAGTATTGAAAATAGCAAGGATCACCCACCGTATGCATTTTCTCCGTTTGGATTTGCTGGCAAGAGAATTTGCCCTGGTTATAAATTCGCATACAAAGAAGCCACTGTTTTGATAGCCACTCTTATCAGGAAGTAAGTAACGTTAAGAACCTGACCTTGGTTAGGCCTGGAACTTCATCTTTGTGTTTTCTCTTTTTTGTTGATTTGTTTTTGGGTTGTTTTTTCCCCTCTGTTTACAAAAGGGGAAGGCGGTTTGGGTCTAGGTTAGCAAGTGTAGCGAAGTGAATTGTAGCCTCTTTGAAATGCGTTTTAATTGCATTTTTTGAAGAATTGTTCATACTTGAGACTACAGCTGTTTTAAAAGTTCCAATTGTTTAATCTAAAGTATAAAATAAATAGATATTAAATATTCCATACTTTCTCGAATATTTCGGCGGGTGTACGACATGTGAATTCGAGATTTTTTTTTTCCTTCAGCATATACAATTCAGTGAGGTCGTCTCGAATTAGAAGTTACATGACAATATGTCTATTATGGGAAGGCTTTTTGCAAATGGGATCAATACAACTCCATCTGGATCAAACAGAGTCGAGCCTATTTTCAAAAACCGCAGGTTTTTTGTTTCACTTTGAGTACCCTATCAAACAAGTCTGGTTGTGGATGATTTGTTTTAAAAAATTCGTTAATATTTTGTAAATTTTGATTGCATAAAGAGAAGAGGGATACCGGAACAAACAGATTAGAAATGTATAAACTGGTCATTTTTATGTAACACCATTTGTGTCTCCTCCAGGAAAAGTATACTCCGTTCTTCACAACAAAGTCAATTCAATCTGAAGACCAAATGGAGCGTCAAGCTAAAGCAGGTCTAAACAGAGCAATTTTTAAAAATTTAGATGTCCTTCGAAAAATCCTAAATAACGTTGTATCTGTCAAAACCACCAGTTCCGATCAATCTTTTTTCCTTTTCTCAGGTTTGAGGTGAGCATGTGGGATGACCAGGTGGTGAAGCCTGTCTTTGGTTTAGTCACTCATCCACAGGAGGAAATCTGGCTCAAGGTGTCCAAAAGAAAATGATCAGGCCCGAAGTGAAAGTTCTGCTCACTGTGTACAGCTGGTGATTTGGTGTTCACGTGAAGAGAAACAAATGCCGTCTTTTCTTTCTTTGCTTAAAATGTTCAAACGTTACTGTGAGACGAATCTTCTCTAGTTAATTAGGATACATGAAATCATCGAGACTTTGTTAACAATGAGTAAAATGTCATCCGTTATTGTAAACATATAATATGTGAACTAAAAGATGTATGCCATTGCCAGTGCAAAGGACTGCTTGTGTACAGTACTGGTCTTTCTTAGTCTTATTAGAGAGATCTGCAAATAAATACTCTGCACAATAAACGTTCTTGTTTTTTATGTTTGATATCTCTTCACTCTTGAGTTGAAGTCACTTTCAGTGTGTTCCTTAACCATCAGCCCATGTGCAGCTAATTGCTCTTCTGTGCTATAGTTACTATTGGTCCCAGGTTCGATGCGAGTAGTAAATCCTTCCATCCTTCGGCGTCACACAAAGTTATTCAACACAACTTGTTTGGTTCCCTTATAAAGTATATAAATAATACGTATCTCCTCTGCCTCCCCAATCCAACCGGCGCCTGTGGTGTAGGGTTTAGACGCTCGCTTCGCAGTCGCACACAAGAGACTCAAGTTCGATATTCGAATGGGAAGACAATTTTTAATGAGTATATCGTTCTTTCTGCTGGGATGTTGTATCCTCCTCAGCCCGGGTTGCCCCTGACAGGCAAGTTCGGAGACCCGCTTCCTAAATTATCTAATTGTGTAGATGGGGGCCTGCCTCAATGTGGTGTATATATTATATTTATATAGTCCCCTCGAAGACTGTAGACCTCGCACTTACATTTTTAGAAACAGATTAAAAACTTGAGTATAGACACTTGCACTTGCAGATGTATTGGGTGCTTTATTTACATAATACGGTTCCCAGCATTTCAAATACAAACAAGACGGCAAATGCCACATTCAAATGAAGCCTAAGGTGCAAATGGCTCCACTCCCCTCCCCTTTCTCCCACT
>NW_004797285.1:721718-726829 GCF_000002075.1 Aplysia californica | reverse complement strand
ATTATTATTATTATCATCGTCAATTGTCTAGTAGTTAGGCTACCATACTCATAATCTTGAGGTTGCGGGGACTCGAGCCTCAGGCTTGACTTGGTTTTCTTGGGAAAGGCATTTAGACAATTTTCCTCACTTCACTCAGGTGGGAACGGACACCTGGCCATAAATGAGTCTATAAAATTTCATCTTGCATTGTATGCTTCCCACTGTCGCGTGTTATCATGCGGCAAGTTGAGGTTGAGATTTTGTTAGGAATAGGGGAGAACCTACAGATTGTACCGCTGTGCAATGACGCCTTTACCTCGACCAGGGCCAATGTTCTAGAGCACGAGAGGTCCCAAGCGTTGGTTGAGGAGGATAACACCCCAGACTATCCCTAGCGTCGACCTGCATGGCGTTATCATAGCAAATCACTCGTTGATTCAAACTCTAGCATCTGCTACACTGACACAAAATTGGCTCTTGTTAGTGTTCAAGACATTTCTCCATTGTAGATACATCCAGTAAAGGTGATACTTGGCCCTTTGTCACACGCTGCATCTCAATCTTTTTGCTGAGATGCTGAATCCCTCTCAGCCCCGCCTCCTAAATGCTCTATATTATACAGATTTTATTTTTCAGATTACTTAAGGTACACATAAGAAATACAAATGCCACATGGCAAGTCCAAATGCCATATAGAAAATTCAAATGTACAATAGGAAATGTTAGTACATGATTGTGCTTAACAAGTTCAAATGTACAAATAGTAAATCCAAATGCAACACAATAGCAATTTCAAATGCCACATAGCAAAAGCGAATACCCTCCACAAAGATTATTCAGCGTGAGAAACATTTTTAACGTGCTCAAACTGAGTTGACAACAACCATAAGCAGTTGAATTTTAGGGTGGATTGACCACCATGAAAAAACACAGTATGCTCACGCGGAAAGAAATTCTGCTATGACAGAAGCAACCAGATATCAATATGCAGCATGGCTGATGCAGAACATTTAGCGTTATGAATTTGCCTTCATCGATGAGGCTGGTATCAAGCTGTTAACGAAGAGAAACCAAGGAAGAGCAGGGAGTGGTCAGTGCTTTGTTCGAGTAGCACAGGGTCGAAGGGGACGAAACCGCACGATGATATTTGCAGTCAGTGGCGAGAGTGGCCTGGTTTTTCTTGATTTTCAAGTAGAGGGAATGGCAGCTATCATTTCAACCCATCCCTCTAAGAAACTGTTCCAACAATCTACACAACGAAGTATGCTTTGTATGTAACAACGCTGGTGCACAAAGGGAAGCTTTAAATGGCAACTCATCAATAGGTTGGGGGTGAAATATCTTCCATCCTACACACCTTTTCTTAACATCTACGAGAGTGCCTGAGAATTTGGAAATAAAATTTGAAACCGAGGCTCGGTGAAGCAAAAGTCCAAATGGTCACTCAGCTGACTCATCAACAAATGATGGTCACACTTGCCCAAAAGATGGAACAAAAAGCTCAAGACGGGGCTAGAGTGAATATTACAGCAGCCCTTAAATCATCAATGCAAGCCTATGCCGAAGCGTCTTGTAGTGCAATAGTATTTTGTGTAAATATAGATAAACTTGGCCTTATATTTCATCAAATTATTTATAATCTTATATATACATATATCAGCAGTTTGTGGATTTTTATCATAATCATTCTTTTTTGTTAAAACTTGTTTATTCTCATTTATATTTTTGTTTATTCTCCTTTATTTAACAGTTTTGTTTCATCAAATAGATTCGAGGTGAGATATCTTGCCGCTTGCATACCTTGTCTTACCGTCTGTGAAAACGTTTCTTAATTTGGAAATAGGATTTAGTGGCTTGGGTAGCCTAGTGATTAGGCTATCGGACCTGCAATCGTGAGATTCAGGTTCGGGGGTTCGAGCCTCAGTTCGGTCCGGCGTTGTGTCCTTGAGAAAGGCACTTTACACGAATTTCCTGTTTGGATCGGTCCTTTCGGAGATAGACGTTGATCTCGGAGGTACTGCTTCTTAAATAACCTAATAGTGTTGATAGGGGCAACAAGGGATGGTAACACTTGTCCAATTGATGGAACAACAAAAAATCCCATGTTGTGACTATTGTAAAAATGTCAGCAGTCTTCTGATTAATGCAAGCTTATATGCCACAGCGTTTTGTAGTGCAACAATAAGTAAATACAAGTAAACTTGGTTTTAGACTTCAACCAGTTAGTTATATATACACCAGCAGTTTGTTGATTTTTATCATAACCATTCATTTCTGTTTAAACATGTTGGTTTACTTTCGGGTTTAAAACCATTTTAACAATTAATTTCGTGTCACGTGATTCCTTCCTTGTGGCACCACACGGCTTACGTCGAACTTTTTCGCGGCCAAAAAAAACAAACCCCAAATCCTTTTTATTTATTTCCTTGATACACTTCTTATAGGCTAACGTTTAGCCTCCTATTTCTCCGGTTCAAGCATATTTTTAATTACATTTGAAATTGCTATGGGGCATTTGATTTTGCTATGTGTTACCTTTTGCATTTCTATGTTTACATTTGAACTTGCTATTGTTTGTATTAGGACTTTTTATGACGTCATTTGTATATTTGCATTTGCTAGGTGTAATTTGGTCTTTCTATGCGGCATTTGAATTTGTTATGTTTATATTTGAATTGAAAAGACTATATTATATAATTTTTTATAAATATTATCTTGATGGGGACGTTAAACACCAACACTTTCAACTTTCAAGGTCTTTGTATTTCATCTTCCAACAGGGCCATACCGCCCTCTTCCAGTAAACAGTCGACAAGGCTAAAAATAATCATTTACATTCAATTTCAAGTAAATCCAAACTTGTCAACATTTATAGCACTTTTGCCGATTTGGAGGTGCCCATAAAGATGACAGGGATTCACTGATGAGTTGTTGCGCAGCATATTCTTTCCTTCATCTCTGTTTTAACAACGGTGTCTCGCAACCTTGGTGTCACCACTTCCTGTGCGACGAGCAACTTTGCACGAACACTGTGTTTCTAGCTGTCGATTTCACAATTTGCCCACAGGGTGCAAAGAGAAAACTTCTGGTAGTCAGTTTGGCTTCTCGGTAGCTTACTCTATTAAAGGCCAAGACGGTCTTTGACAGTACATTTAAAACACTATATTTCATCATTAACATTTTCAGTAAAACTGCTTTTGGCTACTGTCAGTACATTTTTGTCAGCCAGGCTCTAATTTGTATTGCGTATTATAGTCTAGTAACATTTTGGTTTGACCTTGAAGAAATTGCTTTAAAGCTGTCTTTTGGAAAATAAGTAGATGATACCAGTCAATAAAAGATTGTGAAGAATCGAGGAGAATTGAAAGGAGCATTTTTCCCAAAAAATTAAAATTAAAAAGGTGCGAAATTCGTTTTTCACATTCCGTTATTTTTGGCAACTTTCGCTTGCCATACACTGATCCTGCTCTTGCCCGCGAACTTCCGCATTTCTGTACGCATCAAAACAATGGCAGCCGAGGCGACTGCAGAGTCAAGCCGGTTTAGTATGGCAAACTGATAGTACATGTAACACAAACGCGCCTTTCCCCGCAAGTCTTCATGTGTACAACAATTATTACCTTTTATCTTGTCTAACGGCTATAACTGTAGGCTTATTATAATAGGCTTCTAATTCTTTTAGTGCGCATGGTAAGATTGTACACGTTCAGCTTGCCACCCCCCCCCCCCCATGTTTTCATTGACCACTGGTAGTGACTGTCCAACCAAAAGTAGCAAAGCGGAAGTAGAGCTAGTATTAGAGTTTCACTTGACGATTTCAATGCCATCATAACATTGTGTTTGGACGCAAGAAGAAAAGGCCTGTATTTTCTGTGGAGAGGGATTTGATGCCAAGCCAGTTACGCTTATAGAAAAGGGGTGCAAAACCATCAACAGCATCAGTGCAAAATTTGGAGAAGCTGTGTTTGCAAAGTCAGGTGACAATGTCCATAAGACCTGTAGAGATTGCCACACTAACAGACATTGTTTTCCATCAAAGGATCCAAAACTTGCAGAGTTACCTCGGAAACGTCGCACACCAGAACAAATCAGAGAACCTGGAAAATTCCTTTGTGTTTTGCGGTCAAAAGGCGAAAAGAGGCAAGAAAGGCAGAAGCGGTCATCCTCTGATTTATGTACAGACAACGCAATTCCAGGACTCTGTTCTGCGTTTTGCAAGAAGAGGGGTGAAACAGACAGATAGTCAAGAGAGGTAACAGGCAAGATAGAGTACATGCTGGATCTTTTTGCTCGTGATGCTGTCTACCACCACGTCTGTTACACGCATTTCAGAGAAAGGAAAGGAGTACCTGCTATTTTTGCGACTGGTGAGCCTGCTGCAAAAACATGTGCTCTGGGCCTGGGTGACCCCGGAATGAATGCTGTTAGGAAGCTTTTCAAGCAGTTGTTGATTATCTAGATAATGAAAGATGTAGAGCACGTGACTGTCCCAGATCTTGTTAACCTCATGCACAGCAAGTTGTCACCCGAAGACGCAGCCTACTCTCCCAGATCTATGAAACAGAAATTACTGGAGCATTTTGGTGACGGCATTGTCATTACCAGAGAAACTCGACGGGACTCCAGACGTTGTCACATTGAAGGAAACTGCAGGTTACATCCTTGCGGAATTTTACAAGCAGCCCAAGAACGATGATCCTCAGCAGCAGAAAATTCACATCATAAAGACAGCCGCAAGCCTCATCCGTGGTGACATCAAGAAAAAGGTATGTTCAAAGGACACCTACCCAGACATTGGTGCAGAAGACCAGCTGTCCTTCCTCCCAGAATCACTCCATGTCCTGATATCGAATATTTTCAAGGGGAAAGACTTTCCAACAAAAACAACTGCAATAGGACAAGCCATAATGCAGATTACCCGACCCAATACAGTTCTTGCCCCATTACAGATCGGATTAGCTGTCCAAATGCATAAAATGTTTGCATCACGGTTTTTGGTGGATACCCTCTATCACCTTGGTTTCTGCTCGTCATACAGGGAGGTGCGTAAGATTGAAATGAACGCAGCTGTGGAACAAGGCACTGACCTCCCGCCACTCTCAGAGGGTGACAATGTCCAGTTTGTGGCA
>NW_004797285.1:714218-719218 GCF_000002075.1 Aplysia californica | reverse complement strand
TTTGTTCCTCTTCTAATATAATATTTCTTTAAAGATACGATAAGCTAGACAGAGAAAATATTCTTTGCTAGTTCATCATTGAGAGAAATATTCAGTGTGTTTGTGCAAATGTGTATACGTATAATATTATGTTTGTGAGTTCGTATGGATGTATGTGGGTGGCTGGCGGGTGCTCTGTGTGTGGTTTGCTGCTTCTTTCCTATCAAACTTATGTCGTCCTTATCTCTCCTCCTTCAGTTTTGTTTATCTCTTGAAACAAATAATCTATTCTTCGTCACTTATATGACCTTATTGTGCTGCAAAAACAGTAAAACTCTCACTAAAACTAAACAGGATATACCTATGTGCATGTGTATGTTCAAGGGTATGTATATGTTTGTATGACTGTGACCACTTGTATGAAAGAGTACACATTTGAAAAGGCTTGTATCATCATCATCATCATCCAGTGCCAGATCTGCGACAGACATCGGCGATCACGGTTCTCCATTCATTCCTTTCCTCGGATGTTCTAAAAAAGCAACGTTTCCCTGATCTTTCCTTGTTACCCATTTGTTTATGTTCCCTAAGTATGTTTTTCTGGGCCGACCCCTGCCTCGCTTGCCTTCAATTTTGCCAGTGAGAGCTAGATGTTCAAGACCCTTATATCTATTCAGATGTCCCAAAAACTGCATTTGTCGTTTCCTGATTTTTTTAACATTGAGTGTCCCACGTGGGCTTCATCAAGCACCACCTCATTTGACTTCTTTTCCTTCCACGATACTTTTAGCAGTCTCCTAAGAAACCACATTTTTGTTGTTTCTATTTTATTTTCACTGTCCTTAGTGATTGTCCAGCATTCATAGCGGTATAGAAGGGTTGACCAAACATAGCATTTCAGGACTTTCATTTTGGTGTTCATTGAGATGTTTCTATTTTCCAGGATTGGGCTCATTTTATTGAAACTAGCCTTAGCCATTGTAATTCTCCATTTATTTCTGTGAAACATTAGGCATCAGATGTTATCATATCCTAGATATTTAAACTGTTGGACTTGTTTGATCTTTTCACCTTTGCTATTGAGATTACAACTAGGATTTGCTGCTTTTTTTGGATATTACCAAGCATTCTGTTTTCTTTACATTCAACAATTATCCTTTACGTTCACTTTCTGTTACAACAGTATCTAGAAGCATTTGAATGTCCTTTTCTGAGCCTGCTATTAAAACTGTGTCGTCTGCATACCTGATGTTATTAATATTTTCTCCATTTACTTTGAGACCTATACATTCTTCTGTGTTTCTAAGGATTGTTTCACAGTACATGTTAAAGAGATCCAGTATATATATATATATGGTATTATTATTACTATTATTGTTCTTATTAAAGGGGATGGGCTGTACCCCTAAAGTCCTGACTGGGCTGAAAATTATGGATATTGAATTATAGGTATGTTTAGCTTTTTCATCCTCTTTTGCAACTATTTCAGAACTCCCTAAAGCCTTATTTCTTCCCATACCGGATATGTTTGTCACCACCAATTTCTCATAAAGTCAATCTTTTTTATTTTCCTTTATCGCCGTTTTCTCAAAACGTGGTTTTTCTATAAACTTTGTTAATAACTCCACCATTTTTTTCATTCTTCGTGAAATTTCCACAGAATGAAGAGAAGGTGTAATACTAAAATTTGAATTTGTTGAATTTTTCTGTATATAATGGAATAGATTTTTGTTGGTGGTGTCTTGAATATTACCTCAGGAAAATTCTCATTTAAAATCTTCTGATTCGTTTAGTAAAAATTAAACAGAGTTATAGAAAAATATCTAATGTTTGCTCACATGCATGCAAAACAGCAATCTTTTTCCATACATAATAAGTGCGGTATTCATTACGTAAGACCCGTCAATTAAATCCGATATGGCGCCATATCCATGGAAACGATACTTTTTTGTCAATGATTGCAGATTTTAAGACCCTTGCGATGCTTGTTATGATATTATGTGAAATATGGCAAATTATTTGATAAGCTAATAAGCGAGATAGCCTACCAACACATACACACTTTTTTCTTTTCTTTTTTTCTTTTGGTAAGTGTTTTACAGCGCTCGCAACTGCATAAGGTCATATGAGCGCGCGAGACACAATAAACATTTTCAGTTGGTAAGAATTTTGAATTTTGCCCGGGTTGCGGCCGAAGCCTACTCTTATCAGTTTTAGACTACCAAGGGATCTTTAACATGCTCAACTCTCTCTCTCTCTCTCTCTCTCTCTCTCTCTTTCTCTCGCAAAATGTATTCAAAGTAGCCGCACCGACAAATGCGAAGACCTGTTTTTGCTTTGTTTAATTAAAGTGTAAATCTGAGCTCTCGGCGTACGGTACTGTATGCAGTATTTCGGTTGATTTGCAAGTGTTTAGCAAACATTATGTAATCGTCATCTTGCAGAAAGGCTTCTCGTATACCGGTATTTTCTGTTTATGTTCGAGATTGACCCTTCTTATTTTATTTGTTATTTGGTCAGGTATACTTAATATGTTGCTTGTGTCTTTCAGATAAAATATGTTACAAAGATAGATTGCTTCAAAGTGTTGGATTTCACAAAACGAAACTTGGTTCGGGGTTTCGAGCCTCTGCTCGGTCCAACGTTGTGTCCATGGGAAAAGCACTTTACGCGACTTTCCCACATTGACTTTCGGAGATGGACGTTCAACTCGGAGGTCCCTCCTCTTAAATAACCTAATAGTTTTAAACCTTTACCATTTTATCATTTTCAAAAATACGAAATGAGATGACGGTAAATTACATCTAGATCTAGATCTAGATCTAGACAGTAGACGAAAAGTGACACGAACAGTAAGCAACGAATGTTGCTAAGTGACAGATATTTGAACTGCCTTTGCTGCATTTGTACATTCTATCTTGATATTTGATCGGGATGAACAGGGTATAGAAAGGCCCATAGCTTACAGCATATTTAGTTCTCATCTCAAAGTTTCAACTTTTGTAAGGTTTTCAGAGTGGTAGGACTAAGACGATACTAAAATGACCGCTAGAATATTAATAAAAATACGAAAAAATAGAAACCAGCAGAAAAAGCAACCAATATTTGAACAAAACAAACCTTCACATTTCTAGAGAATCGTTTGTCCTTCAACACTGGGCTGCTGGGATATTCTCGATCGGCTCTTCCTCTCTCACACAGGCAAGCACACACACACACACACACACACACACACACACACACACACACACACACACACACACTCACACAAACACACAAACACACAAACACAAATAAACATACACACACAAATACACACACACACGCGCGCACAAACACACATACCCACACACACATATACAAATGTACACGCATAAAAATGCACTCTCTCTCTCTCTCTCTTTTGGTATATAAAATACACGGTGGAACCAGCCGCTCGTCAAATTTGGGCATGTGGAGTTATTGGTATCATCTAAAAGCTTATTTGTTTGCTTTGCTTCCCATGAAATAGATGTCCATCTATCGTTCATGGATATAACTCAAGATATTTGCGACTGAAGGAAGTGAGGCCGCCTGGTGTAGGTGGCGAAATTAGCGAGAAAATGGCCGCAAAAGTTTGGTAACTCCAATAGCCAAAGAGTCATAGAAAACGGGGGGGGGGGTAAAGTAAAATTTAAATTAATTGGGGGGGGGGGGGTAAAGTAAAATTCACATGGAAACATGTTTTTATATGGATATAAAGGAGGTTGAGCCCCCAAAAAAAATTTGATAAAAATCTCCTTCTATTTCTGTATTTTGATGACCTGCTTCTTCTATTTCTGTATTTTGATGAGTGCCTGATTTTACATATTATATATCGGCGATATCGGCCTCTATATCTCTCTCTGTCTTTCTGTTTCTCTTTCTTTCTCTCTTGCTCTCTTTATCCCCTCCCTCTCTCTCTCTTTCTCCCTCCCCCTCTCTCTCTCTCCTCCCTCTTTCTCTCCCTCTCTCTATCTCACTCTGTGTGTGTGTCTGTGTGTGTGTGTGTTTGTGTGTGTGCGTGTGTAAGCGATCCACGTAGAGGATTTCAGCTACGTCACGGAATAGCCATTTATCGTACGTTACCGTTCACCGGAATCTGTCGCCTGAGATTGCAAAAGCTTTCTAGAAAATAAGACATCTTCGGAAGCGATGTGCAAAAACCCGAATTACCCTAAAAGAATCGTATAGAATTCCATAAAAATCTGATCTAGAATTCTCCTACGAAATTGCGTTCGGCTTGCTTTTCAAATTGTGTGCTATAAAAAAAATCGGAGTGTTCTTTTTGGGCGCTCTACTGCTCAGTGTTTAAGAAGTTGAGTACGGTACGGTAACACAACGTAAATTTGAGGTTCCGTTACATTGGGGGAATGGGGTGTTCTGAAAATGTTTCATTAAATTCCTATCATTTTTTGTTTGTCATCGCGATTTCCTGACGGGGAAAGACAAGTTGTACCCTGCAGATGTCTCAATATAGCATTTTTTTAAAACAATGTCCCCCTTTAACAAACTCGTCCTAAAACTAAACAACAGTTGCTTAGTTTACGTTTGCTTTTTCATCCTCTGTTGCCGTTTAGTGTCGAGGGGAGATGCAGTTTTCTGTGGTAGCCCAGCTCCGGAGCCCTTTCAGCTGTGATGTTATGTTTTCTTAGGGTTTCCTTGACACCCTCGACCCACCTTTTACTTGGCCTTCTTCCTTTATAGCCTGAGTGCTTGGTGTTGTAGGCTCTCGAGGCTGGCTAATCTGTCAGTGTTTTCTCCTTTGATTGTTTCGTAGAAGTAATTATCCGCCGTCGGCTTGCTAGGCCAGTCACTGTTTCACTAGAGCCCCTTTAGCCAGCAACATTACGGAGTGATCCGAGTCGGCCTTCACGGCTACAACAGTAAGATTCCAAAATCTCGTCTCTTCTCCCCCTCAAACGCTGTGAACGTTTCTCTCCCTCTCCCCCTTTCGTGCTGTCTCTTTCTCTCTCTATCTCTCTCTCTCTCTCTCTCTCTCT
>NW_004797285.1:712254-713507 GCF_000002075.1 Aplysia californica | reverse complement strand
ATTTGTAAATCCATTATAATTATATGTATCATGTTAAGCGCATAGAGCATTGCATAAGTGGATATGCGCTATATAAATGCAATCCATTATTATTATTATTAAGTGTACATAAATAGATTGTATTTTTCCCAGTTAGATTAAAACCCCAACAATACGTTGTGAGCGCTCCTCGCTTTGCACATGGATGCTCCGAGACGTAGCAACGACAGATTATAAGTAGCGCCAGAACAAGGGTATCAGAACCTTCTACTTAAAACCTCAAGTGCATTTTGGCTCCAATTTAGATTGAGGGAGGTAACTCGAGACAAAAACACCACTCTTTTCGTGTTACTGCAGAGAACGAAAAATATGAGGGAATCACGGGTTGTTGTTTTTAGATGGTGCCCAAGAACTGACGGCTCCATCACCAGAGACCGACTGTTTCAGTCGGTAGGCCTAGGCCTATCATATTATTGCCGGTCGACCTGACCTTCGTGACGAGGCTTTGGTATCAATGGGTACTCCGCTTCGCCCTCAGACCGCCTCATCATGTTTTGTATTGTAAAAAATACAGCTTCAGTTCTTATAACAGGAGGGAAATTCAGCGAATCAAACAAAATTTAATGATCACGCAAAGAGGAATGTGCATTTTATCGCATTATTTTTTTCTGGGAAAGGTAAAGGATAGCCAAGTTTAAAAGGGAGAAAAGTTGGCTTCTATTTCTAGCATTGATTGATTATTACATACACACAGCTCACAGACAGCAACCTGACTACATTGTGGGTTTATGAAAAAGTAAGTGCACAACTCGACTGTTTTTAAACAAATGAATCTTGATAACTTTGAAGTAAAATATAAAAAAACGGACAAGAAACTAAAACAGATGAGCAAATATTAGCATAACTAACACGTTAGTTTCAGTTTTGCCATTCTTTTCGTTCAATTCTGACTGAAAAGCATATTCTTTTTTACATTGGACTTAATCAAGGGTTCGTTCATACATGCACATTCAAGTTAATCCCGCAACTACGCATGTTTTGGTTCTGCCATTTTTGTATTGCTCACTCATGTCCGAATGCAAAAGGAAATCAAAGACATATAGTACCTTGACTGGGAGTGTACCTGACCCTTGCAGATTGGTGGCTTGGCGCCACCACTTCCCGGTACCTCCCCACACTACTGTGTGCAGCTATTTATATATATATATATATTTATGTGTGTGTGTGTGTTTGTGTGTGTGTGTGTTTGTGTGTGTGTGTGTGTGTGTGTGTGT
>NW_004797285.1:704179-712109 GCF_000002075.1 Aplysia californica | reverse complement strand
TGTGTGTGTGTGTGTGTGTGTGAGGAATCTGTCAATCAAACTAAAGCTTTTCTGTCTCGTTTGAACTTTTTTTTTAAAAGAGAGTTATCTTGCATAAAAGTCGAGATAGCAATACGTGGGACTTAAACAGGCGGCTTTTACTCTAACCTTTAAAATGGCCTCCAAATGTTTAGTGACTGGTAAAGTTGAATATTTGTACCGTACCTCAAAATAACACATTTTTAACTTTTAATTTTTGTAAAGTAAAATTCACGCTTAAAATGTGTTCTTGTACGTTACGTGAAGTTTTCTTTGAATAAAAGCTCTGCCCTCTATCACATTAACACCCCCCCCCGGTGCCTATATTCGCATATCTGCTTCCTTTGGGCTGGTCGTTTACCATATAACCTTGCTTTTAAAGCCTGGATTCGATTGCGAGAAAAAACTACAAGCCTAACACTCCCCGACAACTAATTAGAAAATACGGGTGGCTTGAAAATAAGCTTGGCACATTTCTCCTCAACCATGTTGCCATGTAAAAACTCATTATATTAAAGCCAAAAATGTATCATATTATCGTCATCATCTTCATCATAAACGGTTTTAAAAAACTGAGGAAAAAAAAACAAGCACTTACTTATCAGGAGTTAATTTTCACCTTTTTAAGGCACATTCTACCAGTTTAATAGTCAGCTTATATAATCAGTGCTCGTGACTGCTTATGAGAGTGAACTGAATTGGGAGAACAGGTCTTTTACGTGGAAATGAAAATGTTTAGAGTGTTGTGCACAATGCTCTTTGTGGATTTCCTGAAAATTATTTAAAAAGCCATTTTCTGTCACTGTCCGAGGATAAATAAGACTGCGATAATGTTCCCAAATTAAGAAAGGGACCGGGAAAGCAGTGGTCGTTTGATTATGTAGACGCTTCGTGCAAATTGTGCCAAGCCTGTTTTCAAGCCATCCGTATTTTCTAATTAGTTCTCAGGGAGTGTTAATCTTGTAGTTTTTTCTCGCAATCGAATCCAGGCTTTAAACGCAAGGTTATAATATGGTAAACGACCAGCCCAAAGGAAGTAAACATGCAAATATATGCACGGGTTGGGGGGGGGGGTAATGTGATAGAGGGCAGAGCAACCTGTACTCACGCACACCACGTAGAAATAGATTTCTTTTCTCTCAACTACAGACAGCTTCTCCGTAGACGAAGCGAAGGGACAGAAAGTGGGGGTGCTGAAGGTGAACTTGTTGCTGGTGTTGTTGGTGGTGGTGTTGGTAGTGGTGTTGGTAGTGGTAGTTGATTTCTATATATTTTTGTTGTTGTTGTTGTTGTTGCTCTTCTTCTTCTTCTTCTTCTTCTTCTTCTTCTTCTTCTTCTTCTTCTTCTTCTTCTTCTAGAAGAAGAAATTTTAATTTTATCGAAACATGACTACATTTTTTTTTCGAAAGAAACAACATCGGCTTATTGAAAACTACCACTACCACTAGTACAACATAGATCTACCTGAATATCTACGGGTCCTGTAAAGTATGGTAAACATGTGACATGCTTTTTTTTTTAAACGCTCCTGGCAAAGAAAAAGCGTGGTGATTGATTAGGATGGCGTAAATGTTATCTTCCTCGTACACCGCCGTTGAACGTTGTCCTGACGAGGGCTCTAGATGTGCGAAGATCACGTAAGCTCGAAGGGGAGCACCGATACGCACGCACAGCTTACTTTGAAACGGCATGGAAGAAAGGACTGGGGTTCTCTTTTTAGACAAAAAAAAATAGTTGAAGGGTTTAAAGGTGATGGGAGGAGGAGGTCGGTTGATTCTTTTTTCTTTTTTTTTTTTTGCAGGGAGAGGAGGGTTGGTGGGGTGTTCATCAGATACAAAATAATTATCAACTTTGCATTATAATGTCAACGTTTTTTTGTTATATTCCTCTTGAAGTTGTAATAATAATAATATGATTCTAACAAAACCAAAAATAGACTATAATCATAAGTACACAGTATATTGGCATTGTGCAATAAAATTACTGTCGTTTACCTTAAATTAAGAATTATCGTGCACGTGCAACCTCCCTCCCCCCCCCCCAACTCACCTCATCCCATTTCCGCCCGATACTACGCCACACGAAACCCCATCCCGAACCTCTAATTCACCCTTACCCCCCCCCCCAACCATCCCACCCCATTTCTACCCATATCCTATCCACCACCACCCCTTCCACCATAACGGTCTTTTTAAACTAAAATAAACAATAATAATATTATTGTTAGGTGTAAGCTTCTGGGGATAATACAGAAGCTGGTCAAAATTTCTTTGTTAGAATTGTGGTTGAACTGGTAACCGGTTCATCAACCCATATTCATTCGCTCTTTTGACTGACAAGGGGGGGGGAGGAGTGGCGGTGGGTAGATGCAACTTTTTTAACATCAAATAGCGAGCAAGAGAGGGAAAACAAAAACCGCGATAATTTCCCAATACTCACGGTGAGTCATGGCATTTGGAGAGCCACTTAGACGTGAATAGTCTGTAATCCCTTTTTTAAGTCCCTCTGGATGGTGGGGACGAAGCTGTTCCTCCTCATCCTGTTCCTCTCTTATTAGATTGATGAAAATGTCTTTTTAAAAGTGCTTCAATGTGATTTGTAACTGTTAAATCTCATCTAAGAAAACATAAACGCGTATACAAAACATTTCCAATATATATACCATCTATAAACTTGATTAGGCTGTGTGGTCACAGAAAGCTGAAAGCACCTAACAAAGGTCCAATGAGAGGGTACGTAACTGAATCATTGCGGAAAGTTCCTCTCTATATTTTTACAAGAAGAGCTATTGTAGTTAGCCGTGATATATTTTTATAGGATAATCGAGTTGAACACTCCGTTAACACTGCATGCAGTTATGATGGTTTCAACTGCTAATTTAGTTATTTAAGGATATTACATTTACTTACAGATATAGGTTGGGGAGGGGGGGGGTGCAGATTACTCAAGTCAGTTAGCCCCTCACTACGCACCGCCACTGGAGGAGAGGCGTGGGGGGTGGGGGTGGGCATGGTTAAGCTGTATCATTTCCTTCCCGGAACCTGTGATGGATATCCTGCCACTGCGCATGGGTGACTGTGCAAAAGCTCTGGAATTCACGGATGGAAATAGTTGCTTTTAATATAAGCTGTTATAAACGTTTACCTCTGTTTACAGAGTAGCTGAGTCAAAAGTATAGGTTTTTTCGGGGGGGGGGGGGGGGGTTTGTTCTAGTCAGTGTTTTGCGACCCTCGTAACTACACAAGGTCATATAACTGCGTTTTTAATTTTGGTACGAATTAATTTTTAATTTTGCCCGGGTGGCTGCCGAATCCTACTATCGATTTTGGACCACCAAAGGATCTATAACGTGCGCAACTTGCACTTCGGACCTTCGAGATTTTTTGCCCTTATTCGAGAATGTGTTAGATCTTACCTACCATACGATCAAGGGTGTGGCTGAAAGACAGCAGAAAGAGGGAGCTAAGGAGTAGCAGTCGAAAGGCTGTCTATAAGTTTAGATCTGTCTATTAATGTAGTTTTGTCTACAAGTTTAGTTCCGTCTATCAACGTACGAGTAGTTCTGTGTACAACTTTAGTAATGGAATTCTGTCTTCAATTGTAGTTCTGTTGTGTGCTTTTTTTAGACGGGGAAGAAGTTTCTCCAGCAGACAGAGATTTCATTCCATTTTTTTTTTTTGTATACTGGCTAATAGACTTTTCATATTTAGTGCAGTTCCGGAGCATAATAGACAACAAGTGCTTGAAATTGGGGAAAAGTTGCGCCACGAATTTTTGACCGCACTATGGACATGCTAACGGGAGAAGCTTTTCAATTGTTTACAGGTGAAACTTTCTTGACGATGGTACGTCGGCCTTTGAAGCAGAATGCAACAAGAAATCGGTCGACTGCTGAAAGGAAAAGCAGGTGCTGGACGGCAAGGACCCTTGCCACGTCTGTCGTCTAGCTCCTGTGCAGACTGCGGCTCCGATCAATATGCCAGCTTGTGACAGCGCTTCGATGACTACGCCACCAGTGGCTGAAGACACGCCATCTTTCCCACTTCCTACCCGTTTGTTCCCTTACTGCTTTACTGGACAATAACATATTCAAATTTAATTGAAGTGCCCACACGGAATCAAAATGAAAACGTCACATCAACGTTTGCTCCATCCTAGGACGCTTGCAAAGCTGTATCACAATGTGGTGTTTAGTGGTTGCAAAGAACTAGTGGGTTTTTTTAATAATGCATATGTTGCCAGTCGCGGATTTGACGACATTGATAGATATGCCCCCCCCCCCACCCCCCCCCCCCCCCGCCTATGAACCTGGGGCTAGGAGCATTGGCTCTTTTCAAAGTGAGACTAGTGTAGTGTGAACGTGAAGTGAGTGTGGTTGGATGCAGCATAATATTTGCTGGGTAAACAATTATTTTGTGTTAAATTTAGGAGTTGACTTAATAAATAATTAAGAAGGTGAGCCTCCGACCCTGCCTGTCAAACTAACCCGGGCTGAGAGGGACCAACATTCCCTCAGAAAGAATAACGGTACTGGATTATAATCTCTCCCCTCTCGGGAATAGAACTTGGGTCTCCTGAGTCTAACCACTACACAATACACGCTGGTGTAAACAATTTTCCTTTCACTTCGTTTTTATTTGATTACAGTACTATGTGCAGATATTTATTCCATGGAACTGTGTACACCCTATATAATATCAGGGCATTTTAGTATATGAATTAAACTTCTACCAAATGGCAGGATTACCGGCTAGATTTATTTGTATGTTTTAAGCGTGGTGTTGGCAATTTTAGTCAATGATATTATTTTTTTCAAAACCAGACTGCTTTACATTTATTTATAAGTACATATTTCAAATGTATCACATAAAGGAACAGCAAATATTCATACATGTCATTGTGTTGCCTTGGTAAAGTAAAGTTGTTCCCGCATCCGTTCCGGACATTGGGGATTGCCTTGCAAATTCCTGGGCCTTTGGCATATTGTGGTAGGGTGGCCAGTTCCTTTCCACGCCGCCTTTACTTCCCCAACTCGAAGTCAGGTACCTATTACTGCTGGGTGGACAGGAGTGGGCGGAAAAAATCCGTGTCCTGTCCTCTCATCCCTCACCCCGCTTTTTTTTTTTTTGGACCCCCCCCCCTTAGGGCCCTCCCTCCCCCCCCCCCCCCCCCCCCCCCCCGTGTTGCAATAGACTGGTGTGACGTGAATTCTCTTCTTTTTTTTTCTTTGTTTGTTGATTGTTGTTGTTGTTTTGGTTTTTTTTAGTTTTCTCAAAACTATGATTTTGTTAGGAGGGGGGGGGGCGGTGGGGGTCATCTGGGACGAGAAATTTCTGAAAGTACATGTCACAACTCAATATCTCTTTGAAATTAATTTTTCTGCAAAGTACAAGAAGAGTATTGTAACATTGTGAAAAATGTTCTATCAGTGTAAAAAAAAAATTGAAGGTATTATTTTGATTTGTGACCAATTTTTGGGTCGAGTATCGTATATGGAACTGAAAGGGCAGGTACATTAAATGTATCAGACAAATATAAGGTAATATATACATCTTTAATATTTCATAGGTTGTATATTCAGAATTAATACTGTGTTAAAATATAAATTCAATCTTATTCACAATCTCCACGTAGAATTCGTGTGTGTTTTGGGCTTTTGAACCCATTTCATCTCAAGATTTCTGATAATTGTCAATGGATGTTAATTTTCTGATTCGTGAACCCATATTGGTTTTTGTGAATCACAATGTACTTATTGTAGAGCTCGAACAACATTTTTCACTTGGGCAAGACCAAGTGTACCCGAAAAAGAGGAAACAGATTTATTTTTCTCTCACCTAAAAAAAATGTTGCTTTTTGGGCCAAATATATTTTACTGGTTTGCCGACGACACTCTGATTTACGAAAAAAAAATATGAGCCTTGATTATCTCAACATAGCTTTGGAAAACGAGCCCTTGGCTCGTGTCAGTGGGTCAATAGCTGTCCTTGTCCACCCTCGACCATTTTGAAACTGATCCCGATCAAGTGAGAGGCTGACATGAATAATTATAGCTTTGCGTGACCTGTCAGATCCCCTGTGCCAGCTGTATAGATTGTTCTAGTCTAGACCCACATCTCCCACTTCCCAACTCATACCTCTCCACTCCATTCCGCATCCTCACACGCACCCGACGTCTCCCAATCCCCTCTCCCCACTCCCTTCCCCACTCCCCTCCCCACACCCCACCCCACTCCCTTCCCACTGACAGTTAGACTGCGAAAGGGTATCTGTTTTTGCGCTCAACTGGCCAAATCTGTGTCAATCCACAGTTCATAACTCATAAGCTGAAGAGGAAAAGAAAACAGCATTTCCTGTGCCTCCACTAAACTGCTAGTGTGTCACTTAAATCGCTGCCCTAGAATTACAACGTTCCATCTGCTCAGTTCCAAGTTTTGCGAATTTTGACGTAAAACTTTGGAGTTTCACAGCCTGGCAAACTTTTGCGAATGTAATTCTATGAATAACTTATCATAATGGAGTTAAGCCAGTTTGAGAGGCCAGTATACATTTTTTACACAGGTGCCCATAAAAATCTACATAAATATGATTCAGTTAAGAATTGTCACAAAGGGTTACGTGGGCATATTTTCAAAGTTCGGAAACTACCTTTTGATTTTTCAGGTTTAATTATTTTTCCTGTAAGTCGAAGCTCTCAGATGTTTTCAGTACGCCATTAGCCATTCATATTTTACTGGGGACTAATTTCGCTTCGGTTTGCGCTTCGTCATGTGTCTACTATTTCCAGATCTAAAATTTCGATGTCCTGCTCTGTTTGGATGACGTGTGCTTTGCAGTGTCGACGGATACTTCAGGCCTATGTAGATATATTTGGTGTAGTCATGTCCCCAACACGTTGAGCTCGTGTAAACCCACAAAATGTTCACTTCATTGTTTTAACGTTTCCAAAATTTGACGCTTATTTGGTGTGTAGTTTTTTTGTGTGTTTTTTTTAAGAGCAAGACTCTAGATCTAGATCTCTCTATATCCTAGAAGTAGGCTATTTGGAGCACAGAATTCAAGACTGATTTGGAGCAGTTGGCAAGACCAGAAGTGTGGTTTGTGCTTTGTCGTGTGTGTCACAAAGTTCTACTTCGTGTTTACAAAGCTGCTTCCACTGTTTACAGATCTAGAATCTCGATATCTAGTTCTGTTTGGATGTGTGCTCCGCAGTGACGATGGATACTTCAGGTCAAACTTTTATAACTTGGGATTTCATATCACTATATCACCGTTCTTAGAACGGGTCTGTATCTTGCCTTGATAACAACTTGATTCCTGACCTCCATGTCTTTGTAACTCAAAACAGTCAAGATCGAATTTTGCAATTCTAAGGTAGAGAATAATGGAGAAAAACTGAAACGTCAATATTGTGTAGGAGAGGGAGTTGTCCCTGTTATTTCTTTTTTTAAAATTGGTTTAGTTAGATCTAGATCTAGGTCAGTATCTTAATAGAAAACGACGCACAGCTTCGTTAATGTGCACAAGGCAACATAGATATTTCAATTTTGTTTTGGGGTTTGTTTGTTTGTTGTTGTTGTTGTTTTGTTTTGTGTTGTTGTTTTTTTTTGGGGGGGGGTTGGACTGACATATAAGAACGCAAGCAACAACATACTTACAATGACATGGGCACATTCGTGTTTTTCGAGTATGTATGATGCTTTGAAATAGTATGCCTCAGCATTGCTTATACCTGCTGCTGATCGGGTGATCAGACATTACGTGGCAGCTCTGTCCCTAAAAGTTCAACTTTTACTCACGATCTGATGAACACCATTTTCCACTGAAAAACTGCTACATTGTGTCAATAAGGGATTGAGTATGTGAAGTTCTGAACAGTGAAAACAGGAGACCACGCTAAGGCGACCCCCCC
>NW_004797285.1:703111-703426 GCF_000002075.1 Aplysia californica | reverse complement strand
GAGAGAGAGAGAGAGAGAGAGAGAGAAAGACGGAGAGAGATGGGGAAGGAGAGGAAGAGAGATCGGGAATGAAAGAAAGGCAGAACTCACGAGAGTGCTGGAGACGCCTTGTCAAACACACGCAGAGTACCGAGGAACGGTTAGAAGTAATCGCATTGTGAAGCGGCCAAGGCAGACCTCGGGGATGTTTTGGTCTCATTTCTGCCATACCGTCCCGTGGTTCTGCTCGTGCCACCTCATGTTGGGCTGGCGATAACAGAAACAATAAAACAAAATACAGAAATATGAAACAAGCAGTAGCGAGAGACGGGGGGG
>NW_004797285.1:700469-702867 GCF_000002075.1 Aplysia californica | reverse complement strand
GTGTGTGTTTGTGTGTGTGTGTGTGTGTGCTCACGGGCTTTTGCGTACGAACAAGCCAGTGTACGTGTATATTTTGTGAGAGTACACGTGAGAGTACGAGTGTGTGTGAAGCTAAACATGAAAATACAGCAGTCCTGACGTCACATTGGAACTTACGCCATAGCTGGCGTCTTCAATTGAAGTGCTTTCTCCGTCCAACGCCTTCGTTTTGCTTTTCCTCATATAGTACAGAGCTTATCCTGGTCAAATACGCATAGCTCAGTAGCCTACTTGTTTTCAAAGCTGTGTGCCTTACCTGACTTGTTCATCGAGTGTGGTTCACTACTGTTATGCAAGTTTCTTCTGCTGTAATCGAAACATCTGCTCACCAGTGTAACATGTTCAGACAAGCGAGTAAAAAGGGTCAGGTGGATGTAATGTGGACTTCGTGAGGCGGTCTCTCCTAACACTTTAGGAGACTACGATAGAATGAGCTGATGGGCGTGAGAATAGGAGCTGTATTTATTCACATATTTGTTTATTGTTTATTTGTATTTTCAAACGTAGGTATTTACGCTATCTATTATTATTATTATTATTATTATTATTATTATTATTATTATTATTATTATTATTATTATTATTATTTTCCCACCCTCTCTCTCTCTCTCTCTCTCTCTCTCTCTCTCTCTCTCTCTCTCTCTCTCTCTCTTTCTTTTATTATTTTCCCACTTCCATCAACACAATGTAGATTATATCACGAGGTTGGTTTCGATCCTGCCATGTAAGGGTCAGCCCAAGCTGAGAGAAATACAGTATCTCAGCGGATAACCCGGAGATACCTGATGAAGATTCTCCCCACACGGAAATCGAATTTGGGTGTCCAGTAGGCGACGGAGAACAGCCTAACTACTACACCACAGACGCCAGTGCACATATCAAAACGTTTCGTTTAATCCCCCTCTGATATTGCTGTTTGAGGGGTGCACCATTAGCACAGTAGGTATCATACTGGATTATAGACCGGACGACCCTGGTTCGAATCACCAACATGACTTTTCTTGAACTGTGGTTGTAATGCAAAGTGTTCAAGGCTCGGTCTTATCTGAGAAGAGAAACGGATACTGACTTCATGGGGAGGCAAAAGTTACTGTTACAATTGTATGGTTATTGGCCACGATTTTTTTCATCAAATCAACCTGATTGTGCCCTAGAAAATCAAATGTGTTCAAAATCTGAAGGCTTAGATTAACTTGTGCCAAACGGTAGCTTACATTCAGTGGCACTAAGGGCGTGTATCATGCCAGCAGTGAGCCAGAAACACCTCTGATTCGACACAGAAACATCTGCCATTTTTGGAAGTTATGGGGGTGTATTTTATTTTCGTGTTTGGGCTGTTGGGCTGTTGTTGTTGCTGTTTGTTTGTTACTGGGTTTGGGAGGTTTTTGGTTGTTGTTGTTTTGGTTGTTTTTTTGTTTTTTGTTTTTTGCTTGTAGTTGGGTTTTTTGTTGTTGTTTTTTTGTTGTAGTTTTTTTTTGGGGGGGGGTGATTGGAGGGAGGGGGTTTTCGAGGAAAAGTAAAGGCACATGTCGTTTACTTCTTTGGTGCCATCTCAGTTTTAATGGCGACTGAATATAATCAGCAAAAATGGTTTTTGTGAGGTAATATTAGTTTCACGCATCCTACTTAATCTCCAGTAACCTGTTTTGATTGCTTTTCTAGGTCACGATCATGTAGTTTTCGAAGAGGTGGGGAGTTTGGGGGGGAGGTATAGCTTAATATTTCCAGCTATATTTACTAACTACCGCGACTGTTATCATTGGTACAGACTTGTAACAGTATCCTCGATGAATTGAGTTGAATAGGAGGGGGTAAACTGGTGTTGAGGAAAAGGTTTTTAAGACTAATTTACTTATGATAACACTGTAGGTGCATTCACTCCGCCATCGACACAGTCTTGATCATTCAGGAAGCGGGCTTCAACCCTGACTGTCAGGCCTACCCGAGTAGGGAGGGACACAACGTCCTAACAGAAAGACGGAGATAGTGGATAAAGATTCTACCCACACTTAAACTGAACGCACATCTTGTGCTAGCGACAATGAAACACATAGCCACAATACAACAGACGCTGGTGATTAACGTTAGATGAGAGTGAATTGGTCAGTGTGTCAGTCCTGGGGTCACGACAGTTAGAAGTACAGGTCTATTATTATTATTTCAACTATTCTCGGATGTTAGGAACATTTATTCTGTCCCCCCAAACAATGCTAAAGACGTCGGGAAGAACAGGATGTGACTCGTGAGGGAGAAGAGGGTGGTAGGAAAGTGGAAGAAGAAGGGAGCGAGGAAGAGGGAGAAGAGAAAGAAAGACAGAGGGGGACAGAGCGAGAGAGAGAGAGGAGGGGGGAGAGAGAGA
>NW_004797285.1:696539-699039 GCF_000002075.1 Aplysia californica | reverse complement strand
CTTTGAAATAATTATATATATATATATATATATATATATATATATATACATATATTGTGGGGGGGGGGTTGTAAAGTGTTTATATATATATATATACATATATTGTGGGGGGGGGTTTGTAAAGTGTTTTACGGCGCTCGCAACTGCATAAGGTCTTTTGAGCGCGCGGGACACACCTAAAATTTTCAGTTGGTAGGAAATTTTGAATTTTGCCCGGGTGGCGGCCTACTCTTATCGATTTTAGACCACCAAGGGATCTTTAGCGTGCGCAACTTGCACACGGGCCCTCCGAGATTTTTCGCCCTTGTCCGAGAAGGCAAGGTGTAGATCTTTCTTACCAGAAGATTAGGGGTGTGGCAGAAAGACAGCAGTGAGGAGGAACCAAGGAGTATCTCTAGAAAGGCTGCAGAAAGAGTTAGGAGCCCAGAGGAGGGGGCAAAGTAGGTGAGGAGGTGGGGGCAGAAAATGGAAATGAAAGCAGACAACAGAACATTGCTAGAGAGCAGGGAAGAAGGTGAAACGAGACAATTTTAGAGAAGAAAATGTTTCGGTCGCTACCCGGATTCGAACCCGGGACCTTTTGAATGAGAGGCCAACACCTTAACCTCGAGGGCACGAGAGCCCTCCATATATATATATATATATATATATATATATATATATATATATATATATATATATATATATATATGCACACATATATACATATTTTATATATGTGTTTAATACCTATATTATTGAATATTGTATATGATGCATATTATAGATAGATAGATAGATAGATAGATAGATAGATAGATAGATAGATAAAGAGAGAGAGAGACAATGTGTCTATATGTATACATTATATATTTTATATATTAAATATACATGTATACAAAAATACTTACTTCACTTTTTAAAACTTTTTTCTTCCGCTTGTACCGGTGGGTGTCGCGGGGAGACACAGGCGTCTGTCTGCAGCAAGGCGAGTGGCCTGAAGGAGGGACAACCCGTGAGCTCTGAGGGTGTCTGCCACAGATTCACTCCATCGTCACCTTGGTCTCCCTCTGGCTCTCCATCCAGAATATTATTTAATGTTGTATGCTCTCAGAGCTGGATGGTTTGAGGGCATCCGTGTGAGGTGTCCGAACCACTTGACCTTTTGTTTTTTCAATGTGTGGTAGGACTGGAGTTGCTCCTACGGTGTCCCTTATGAATTCATTTTTTATTTTGTCTCCTCTTGTTTTGTTGACCTCTCTTCTTAAGCATTTCATCCCGCATGTGACCAGTTTCCTCTCTAGGGCTTTTGTTAGAGACCATGTCTGTCACTGATATGTGAGTGTTGGAAGGAAAAAGGCGTTGATGAACTTCACCTTGGTGCTCAAGGGGATATTGGGATGTTTCAGGAGAGGGCCGAGTTGATAGCTGACTGCGTTGCCTTTCTGGTATCTAGTCTCTATTTCTCGATCTAATTTTCCATTTTCTGTAAAAATGCTACAAAAATACATATACATATTAATATATACATATACATACACACACACACACACACACACACACACACACACACAGATATATATATATATATATATATATATATATATATATATATATATATATATATATATATGGTGAAGCTTCTTTATAATCAAATAATTACTGCTACCCTTCTTAAATTTTGGAACATCGTCGCTGTCAAATCCACCCATAGACGTAGGCTTCATAAATTCTATGTAAACAGTAGTTCATAATCACCAATGAACAGTGGGCACAATATTCAAAACTGTTTCATTGCCCCACACGTTCGTAAATACCTTGTTCACCCTTTTTGAGCCACTCTCAAAAGCATTGACAAACACTAAAAAGCTAACAATAAGACTGGGTAAATTCTGCTGTAAAAAGTTGAGACGAACTAACTTTTAATAATGTAATGATTGTTGCGAGTGTTTGCTTTTTTTTAACCACCATATAATCAGGCCATGACCTGATTATGACACCAGCTAAAACAGCCAAATTTAAAATCAAATCCATAATTGCCTGGCATAGAATACAATTGCAGAAACATTATTTGATTCTTTTTATGTGCAAGAGCAGCATGGGGATGCCAGTCAAGCTTGTTATCAATATTGATATTTCTAAATATTTGTAAGAGCTTACCACCCACACCTCCTCATCTTTAATAAAAAAAAGTGTTTGCAATTTGTCTTTTTTTACTCTAAAGTCTACCGTAAATTCCTTTTTCATTTTTACATTTAGTAAAAAGAAGTGGTTATCGCACCAATTTGTAAATACATTTACAGCGTCCCTGTATTCATTCTCATTTGTTGTTATAAGATTGCTAAGGTAAACACAGGTGCGCTATCGGTATTTCTACTGCCGATTTCCTGAGAGATGGACGACTTAATGTCGGTCGGTTTCTGGACACGTACAGCCCACTGTAAGAAATATTTTGAGGCGGATTCGACTTCGTGATTTTGTTTGACAGGCCAGGATTAACTACCATGTTTCAGACCAACCC
>NW_004797285.1:695019-696438 GCF_000002075.1 Aplysia californica | reverse complement strand
CCCCCCCCTCCCACACACACACACACACACACTATCACACCACACAACACATCATACAAAAATCACCCCCTACTGCCACCGATTCCTTTTTTTTTAAAAATAATATTGTGGTCTGCCTATCAAATATTCCAGGACCCATGCTTGTACTCTCGACTATAGGGGTTAACGAGACTGGGAGGCTAGTGTTTAGTTTGGCACCTCATTGTTGGATGCTCATGGTGAGCGCGCTTCGCAGCGGAGTTTTTTATGAGGGCAAAGAACGGATGCCACGAGATTGCACAGTCCAGGAATATAATGATTCAAGTCTATATCTAGATCTTGATCTATATATATTGCTTACAAAAGGTTAAAAGCTGAATTTAGGGTGCGGAGTTATTTCTGCAAATTTGCTTAAACTTCATGTGTGAAAAATCAGCTCAGGCCTATATTATGCGAAACATAAAGATTTATTTTACCGGAAGTGCAAAGCTAAAATAACTTTGTGCATGGTATAAAATATTAGTTACAAATGTGAATGACTGTTTTTACTGCTTAATTTTTACCCTGAATTGTAAATTTAAACCATCAAGTAAAAACCATTCTTGCTGTGAACTGACGTGACAACAACCAACTTGTGTCCTGCACGCTCATATTATTACTTAAAGCAGTTGCAAGCGACTTGAACTCTTACAAAATTGAAAATAAAGCTATGTAAATTGTAGACTTGTATACCATATCGCTTTCCATCGCTTACTGCCATGGCACCCGCGATTCGATCGCTATAAGCACTAAGCAAGAAAGCGTGCGCACAATCATATGGGCCTCGCAATAAAATTACACCAAAAAAAACTATGTTCTTGATAGTCAGGTGCCGGCGGCACATTTTACCGTACTCCTTTATTTGGCTCAAATTGAGTCAGATTGTTCGCTCTTAGGGAACACGATCTAGGAGATTATAATCTTAATACAAGTCTATGACTCTGTGTAAACGCAGCGATAGGCCGGCCTAGATCTTATCAAAACCCAGAGCCGTACCCCGCCAAGTGGACTCGTACCCCGCCAAGTATGAGACCAAAAAATAAATAGAGTAAAGCCGTGGTCATTTCGAGGTTTTCTTCCCGCAGACTAGCATGCTGACGCACTTCAAAGAGTACGGCTGGTCGGGCCTGGGGGTTGTGCTAATAATCATATACACGCTTGTTGTTATAATATGGCAGGAGTCGTCAGAGGGGGCAGGTGGGTGTCTTAGTTCGCCGGACAATGTTTATCGAGTGCTTGTGTGTGTATGGGGAGGGGTTCGTTTGTTTGTTTGTTTGTTTGTTTGTCTGTTTGTTTTTGTTTTCAGGGGATATGTGTGGTGCGTGTCAGAATGTTTGGGTCAGGCGTGTTTGTGTGTGTGTGTGTGTGTGTGTGTGTGTGTGTGTGTGTGTGTGTGTGTGT
>NW_004797285.1:691526-694919 GCF_000002075.1 Aplysia californica | reverse complement strand
GGGGTGCCAGATGTTTTTAAGGTGGGTTGATAGGTAGTTATGTTTATTTGCATGGATGTGTGTGTCTCTGTGTGTGTGCGTGCGTGTGTGTATGTGTTCCGCGGAATTTACCAATCTTAAGAAAAACTATTACTTTATGAGCGTGGTAACGAATCCCGGTACTGCTTCTCCTCTTCCCGGCTGACCTACAATTTTTCCCAGATTTATAAACTTGTTGCTTTGTAGTTTTGTATGTAGTGATGAAACATGTAAATTCTGGTTTTGTCCCCAAGAAGAGCTTTTACCTACAAAGTAGGCCTATACTTTTCCTTTTTACTAATTTAGGCATGGTTAAAGTTCAATAGTGGCTTTCCTTGGTCTGTGAGTCTAATTATTTTGTTTTGATTTTAGGCTGAGAAGAAGAAAAAAAAACTTTCGGAACAGGATTCGATGCAACGCTTGGAAGCATTGAACATTAGAGAACGTAGACAGCTTGTATACGTTCTCTAGGCCTGTATACGTTCTCTAGGTCTAACGTTAGAGGACGTAGACACTAACCCCTGCTAATTAAAACGCCGAAGTCTAGATCAGGTGACGTCATGTGTGATGGCAAAATATAAAGTGAACGCAGAGATAACATTTTTAGGTATTGTATGATGACACTGTGGACAGGAATAAATAGTGCTTACCGATTTGCCCCGTCCTGTTATTGTCAGAAAACAATAATTGTTAGATCTAGATCTAGATCCACTCTATATTGACCGGATTAAGACAACGTCCTTAAAAAAGGAGTCAAGTCCTAGGAAATTTATCAAGAAAATGAGAAAGCTTCCACAATTCAGGCAGAGCTACAATGTTATAATAGAAACAATGGCGGCTAGATTTAGATTCCAGCACTGGTGTTTCAAAGAACGTGGGAGCTATTGCAAATAGCGCCTGCCTAATAAATAGGCGCGTTTGCTAATGTTTCCTTAACTATTCCCAGTCTTTACAAGGTCGGGTTGTTGTTCCTCCGCCAAGTGTCTCTTTTCGGGAGACCAGGCCTACGCAACTTCAGTCGCCTCTTACTACACGCAGTATCATGCCAGGTATTACTGCTTGCTCCCCCAAGGGGTTCCCCATCTGTAGTGGCAATATTATTATATACTTGTACAGAGTATATATTTATGTGTGTATGTGTGTGTGTGTGTGTGTGTGTGTGTGTGTGTGTGTGTGTGTGTGTGTGTGGTTTAGGAATACGACAGGGTTGTGTAAGTATGCTTGTGGTTTCCCAGGAAGGGGGTGGGGGCAGCCTGAGCGACCCCAACATTGTTTGATAGGGTAGTAAAATATTTACAATGAAAATCTTCCCAGATTAATTTATATTAAAGATTAATGACCCTGTACATCTTTTCCCCTGACGAAGGATGTTTTTGTGATCCTGTACTCTGGAAGCGATCCATACCCTCCCGTTAGATGGCGTTTCTACGGTATAGTTCATCATTGTCAGGATCACAAGAGACCCATGAATAATCAAGGCGCTTGAGCTGGACTCGCATCAGTTGATAGGCAGTGTATTACGTTAGCTGATAGCCCCCCCCCCCCTCTTCCCCCTCCAATACCTCCTCCTCCTCCTTCTCCTCTGCTGCTACTACTACTAACACCACTACTACTACTTACAACAACTACTACTACAACATTCACTCTCACACACACACACACACACACACACACACACACACACACACACACACACACACACACACACACTCAAACACATACACACAAATTATAATACTAATGCACAAACACACTTGCATACACAAACACAAATCCACACACACAGACAGACATACAATAAGTACACACAGGGACACACAACGGTGCTGCACTATTTCCTTACATCCACTGAGAAAGAACCTTAACATTAAAGAGAAGTTACAAATACAGAGTCAATTAAATGAAATAATATGCTCCATTTAACCTGTGGTAATTGTGGAACATTTGTGTAAGGACGAAATTAATATTATATGGTTTTGCAAGATTCGAGAAATCTTGTTTGAGGATATCCATTCGAGCAGATTTATGTTTATGGTGTGGGTAAACAGAAACACTCTCGGCTCCCCAGGAAGCACGCAGTGCAAGCAGCCGATTAAGCGCTCAAAAACTAACAAACTGAGAAGATGTTACGCTGGGTTTCCCTTCTCTCCTGTGTGAAATGAGGAAAATTCATATTATTTCCAAAAACATTCCAATCGAAAGAAAAAGACAGAACTTTTAGAAAAAATCGAAATAGTAACAACAGCTAAAATAATGACGATAACGACAAAATCATGACGACGATGACAACAACAACAACAACAACGACGACGACGACAACAACAACAACAACGACGACGACGACGACGACGACGACGACGACGACGACAACAACAACAACAACAACAACGACGACGACGACGACGACGACAACAACAACGACGACGACGACGACGACGACGACGACGACGACGACAACAACAACAACAACAACAACGACGACGACGACAACAACAACAACGACGACGACGACGACGACGACGACGACAACAACAACAACAACAACGACGACGACAACAACAACAACGACGACGACGACGACGACGACAACAACAACAACAACAACGACGACGATGACGACAACAACGGTGACGACGACGACCACAACAATAACAGCCACAAGAACAATACCTATAGTCACAATATCAGCAATAACAACAACAACAAAAACTACAACATCAACACTATCATTACCACCACAATTACCCCCCCCCCTTAACAACAACAACAACAATAACAACAACAAAAGCAACTGCAGCAGTAACAACAGCCACATCATCGTCATCATCATCATCATCATCATCATCATCAGCAGCAGCAGCAGCAGCAGCAGCAGCATTGAAGATTTGCTAAAAGACTTTATTCAAATTCCAGTGGATTAGATACTTTGTAATTACGCCTGAGGAGGGGGGGGGCTCTCGTGGTCTTAGATATTACGGTGTTCACCGCTAATTCAATAGGTCCGGGTTCGAAACTTGACAGCGACAGAGAATTTTCTCCTCTTAGAAAATGTTCTCGTTTCACCTACTTTCCTGCTATGTAATCATGTTCTATTGTCTGTTTTCGTCTCCACGTTGTATCATCCACGAGCTCATAATACATATGACCTTGATAAGTTGCGGGCGCCGTAAAACACTTACCAAAACAAATCAGTCCGCTCAAAGTGAGTTTTATTTTTTAAGGTAAATTCCAACGTTATTAAAAGCTTTAAAAAAACTAACCCTCAGACGGGTCTGTCAGTCACAACCCCAAACTGAGGATATTACGTGCCATCCACAGTCAATTTCCATCTCTCTCTCTCTCTCTCTCTCTCTATATATATATATATATATATAT
>NW_004797285.1:680940-688957 GCF_000002075.1 Aplysia californica | reverse complement strand
TATATATATATATATATATATATATATATATATATATATATGTGTGTGTGTGTATGTGTGTGTGTGGATATATCTATCTATCTATCTATCTATCTATCTATCTATCTATCTATCTATCTATCTATCTATCTATCTATCTATCTATCTATCTATCTATCTATCTATCTATCTATCTATCACGGCTTCCCTTTATTCCTGTTACTAAGTTCGAATACTTTTTAGTGAGTTCCTTTGTATCTCCAGCCCTCCTTCCACCTCTTATGATCTAGCCGGTCAGAGAAACAGTTGCAAGAACTCTCTCTAAAAGAGGTCCTGATCTTATCATTTTACATATTTTTCACTTGGACCAATCACGCACTTTCTTCAGTCATCCAATGAGATGATTTTTGTAATGTCCTCGAAGCAGCGCAGTTGATATTATATTATTACTCCCCCCCCCCCCCACCCCCCAACCCTTTCTTTTTCTCTCGCACTCTTTCTTCCTCTCCCTACGTCTCTCTCTATCCCTCTCTATCTCTCACTCTCTCTCTCTCTCGCTCTCTTTCTCTCTTTCTCACTTTCTATCTCTCTCTCTCTCTCTCTCTCTCATATTTCTTCCCGTTTCTCTTTCTCTTTCTAGCTGATCTCCCCCTAGGTCTGTCTGTCTGTCTGTCTGTCTCTCACTCCCTCTCCGCGACTGCGCACAGAAGCTTGGATGAGTGAGTGTGTGTGTGTGTGTGTGTGTGTGTGTGTGTGTGTGTGTGTGTGTGTGTGGATGTATGTGTGTATGCGTGTGTGCGTATGTGTGTGTATTTGTATATTATGCGTGTGTGTACATGCGTGTGTGTGTGTGTGTGTGTGTGTGTGTGTGTGTGTGTGTGTGTGTGTGTGTGTGTTTGTGCGTGTGTTTTCTGGCCACAAAGTTCGAATTTGAAAACATTCTTCTTTCACGAACAGGAAATGGAAAAATTCAAAGGATTCCATCGGTGATCATCTCTTAGTAATAAATAACACTCCATTGCTTAGAAGCATTCTCCCATACATGAATAGTATGCCAATGGAAAGCCTTCCAACTGGAGCATTAGATTATGAAAAGGATATTTTCATTACCCTCCAAGCCTGAACTTGTATTATCATAATACGTATTAAGCACCGATGATCATTTACGGATCGGGCTGCCGTATGCATCTGGATTATCTAAGTCTCTTTGGCTTTCATAAACTCTCACTGGCATTTTTTAAAAGCCTAGAGATGTGTCTTTTCAAGCTGAGGCATAATTTTAAAGCAGACTTGCTATGAAAACACGAAAGTATAAAATTCAAAGAATCACTGCTATATATTACCGACCCTATTGTAATCAGCATTCTCACCAGGTGCACTAATTTGTGTTATAGCATTTGGCACGAATGTAAGAATGTCAGGAAAGTAGCACGGACATTGTTCAGCTTATTCTGTCCGCATCATCGATGCCAGTAAGAAATGTGATTTAGGCCTTCCATTCTATGGCTGCACCTCGGAATATTGAACTTGCGTAATACTAAACGATGGAAGAGTGAGCTTTTCTGACATTGGAATAGCGTGTCTTTGATTACTACATTTCTTTGTTACAGGTAAAAGTAGTTGGTATCGTTAGTAATCATCGATACCGGTCTGGATATGATGTAATCAATTCTAAAGAAATAAACTATTGCATTCTGGGTTACCAAGATGGCTGCCTCAATGTTCCTTACCATTACCCCGATGTGTGTCTCACGTCTTGTTATGAATCAAACAATAATCTAAAGAACCCCACGAACACAACATGGTGTCAGAAGTGGTAATGAAATATGTCTGTATTAAAATGTTTATTTGGAATTTCCCGTTTTATATTCTTCCTTGACCAAGAGATCAAGTAGTTTTGAAAGCACATTTAACACTTTGGGAGTGCGAGACAAGGTGTCGTCTCACTCGGTAGAAAGGGCAGACAATCTAGATCTAGATTCTAGAGAATTACGAAGTCTAAATCTGAGCCTACAAAAGGACAATCTGAGTCAAATACGCAAATCTATTAAGATTAAGAGAAGTAAAACTCAAGTAAAATGGAGTTCAAACCTCCTGAACCTTTAGAGTTTCAAGGGGATTTAGCACAAAACTGGAAACTATGGAAACAAAGATTTGAAAATTACACGACTGCCAGAGAAGTTCATAGAAAGGGGGAAGACATAAAAATAGCAACCCTGCTGCACAGCATTGGAACTGAAAGCCTCGAGCGGTATAATTAGTTTGAATACACTGATGATGAAGATGCCAAAAAGTTTGAAGTGGTCATGCACAAGTTTGATGATCATTTGTCAGGGCAGAAAAGAACAGTATTTAACTGATACAAATTTTGGACTATGACACGAGGGGAAGCTCAAACATTTGAAGATTTCCTCACGGCGCTTAGACAACAGGCACAAAGATGCGAGTTTGTAGAAGTCGACAACATGACTAGAGATAAGGTGATTTTCACAGTGACAGAAAAATCTTTGAAAGAGAAACTGTTAAGAGAAGAAAACCTAACTCTCTCCAAAACCAGAGACAACTGCATGAGCTTCGAAACCACACAAAAAGAGTTAAAATCTATGACTGGGTAAAGACAGCCTGATAGTCATCGGGAAGTTGACAGTGTCAGGCGTGACAAAGAAAAGATGGGAAAACCGCACAGACACCCAAGACAGGAGGCAAGGTTCAGTAAACGATCACAACACAATGTACCTTTGAGAGGAGGACGAGACAAGATTAAATGTAAAGCATGCGGACTAAGTCACCTGAGACAACAGTGCCCAGCATATGGGAAGACATGCCACAAATGTTCAAAACAAAACCACTTTGCATCTCAATGTTTTTCTACAGAGCAAAATAAAGCAGCAGCGGCATGGAAATCAAACTCATCAAGGAGATCAATGCATGTGATTGAAAATGAAAGGTCAGATGAGGATGACGATGACAAAGTTGTCCAGAACCTTTGGATAGGTACTATAGAGAACAAGTCTGGAAATAGTTGGCTTGCGCCTGTAAAAGTGAAAGGCCAGATAGTCAAAATGAAGGTAGACACAGGCGCGGAAACAAATATTCTGCCAGCAAAAATCTGGAACCTGTTGAAGAGAAAGCCCAAATTAAATCCATCAAAGGTTGAACTCAAGGCTTTTTGAAGTCAGTCTGTTCAGCAAATTCGGACAGCTAACATTAACTTTGAAGTAGGAAAGCAAACAGTTCACCACCCCGTGTTCATCACACAAGAAAGCACATGTCCAGTATTAGGACTCAAGACATAATTAGCCTTGGAGATAGTTTCACCAGGATGAAACGAAGAACATATACAGGTCAATTCGTTGAAGGAAAAGTTGATCACACAAGAAACACTGCGGACAGAATATGGGGATGTCTTTGAATGTTTTCCAGGAGAATATCACATTGAGCTGAAGGAAGACAACGAACCAGTTATTCAACCTCTTAGACGAGTTCTGTCAATGCTTCTGAAACCCTTGAGAGAGAAATTGCAAGACATGGAACAAAAGCAAGTCATCACACCGGTCGAAGAACCAACCGATTGGTTCCACAACATAGTCATTGCACAGAAAGCAGACAAATCACTGAGACTTTGTTTGGATCCGAAGGAACTGAACAAGAACATAAAGCGAGAACAGTTCGAAATACCAACGTTCGAAAATATCTCAGCGCAACTAGAAGGCACACAAGTGTACAGCATATTGGACCAAAAAGATTCTTATTGGCAGGTGACATTAGATGCACCGAGTTCATACCTGACAACTTTCAATACGCCTTTTGGAAGGTATAGGTTCTTAAGAATGCCGTTTGGAATAAACAGTGCCTCAGAGATTCTGCAAAAGAAAACTTTTCAAACTTTTGGAGACATAGAGGGAGTACATTGTTTGGCTGATGACACGTTAATAGCAGCCAAAAACGATGAAGAACATGACAAGATCATGCGCAAAGTGCTTAATAGAGTAAGAGAAAGCAATGTGCATTCCAATGCAAAAAATCACAACTCAGAAAATCAGAAGTGAAGTACATGGGGAGAATCATTTCCAAGGATGGTATAAAACCAGACCCTGCAAAGGTCAAAGCCATAAGTGAAATGCCACTACCAGAAGATAAAACTGGAGTCAAAAGACTACTTCCCTCTGTCAACGCTCTGAATGTTCCATTCACTTACAGTGGATTCCAGGCCATGCTGGACTGGCTGGGAACGAGGAAGTTGACAGCATCGCCAAAGAAGCAACAGCGCTTACCCAGATTGACACGCCAATCGATTTCTCGACTACTAAAGCCGTTATCCACCGATCGACCCGCGCAAAGTGGAAAAGAGAGGCGAAACCCAAACTGCCGTTTGCACAGCCGCCGTCATACCAGCTTGAGGCCTCGCTCAGACTACAGGACCGCCGACTTCTCTCCCAAGTGAGAACTGGTGGAAAATCGCCCAAGCTGAGATCATATCTCCACAAAATCGCGCCAGCAGACAACCCAGATCTGTCCTGTCAAGCCTGCAGGGAGGAGGACGAAACTATGGACCATGTGTTCCTGAGATGTCCCGCCAGCTATCGTGCTAGAACCCGTCTGCTGGGACATTTCAGTAACCCACTTTCAGCACTTTTTAAGGACCCCGGGCGAGTGTTGAATTCCTGCGTGCTGTCGGCATCGCTGACCGTTTATGAAGCCACAGCACCAGAAGAGAGAGAGAGAGATAAAGACTACTTGGGATGGTAAATTTCCTTAGCCCATTTATCCCGAATATGTCTACCATAACAAGCCCACTGAGATCTCTGCTAAAAAATGATGTGCCACGGCATTGGTACCTTTAACACACAGAAGCAGTGAACAAACTAAGAGAAATATTGAGCCAAAATCCTGTACTAAAACTGTTTGACTCAAAGAAGCCAGTGACAATCCAGTGCGATTCTTCAACGAAGGGACTAGGGGCATGCTTGCTCCAGGACAACCAACCGATCGCATATTTATCAAGATCTTTCACAGAGACAGAAGCAAACTTTGCAAACATTGAGCGTGAACTCCTAGCGATAGTGTTTGCTGCAGAACAATTCCTCCTATTCATTTTTTGGAAGAGAAGTACTGGTGATCAGTGATCACAAACCATTAGAGACGATCTTGAGAAAACCACAGCACAAAGCTTCGCCAAGAATTCAACTGATGATGTTACGACTACTCCAATACAAACTGGATGTTTAGTACAAACCCGGATCTCAGCTATACATTGCTGACACATTGAGCCTCACCACCATTAACACATCAAGAGAGACAGGAAATTCCCCTGGAGGAAATACTGAGAATACACTGCACGACAGCCACAATGCCTGCCACAACAGAGAAACTCAAAGAAATCCAAATAGAAACCAAGTCTGACAAGATACTGAGAGATGTCTTACAATGGGTGAAAAATGACTCAAGGCCTCAACAGAAGAACATGTCAATGACAGAAAGACACTACTACAAACTCAGACATGACATGCGTGAGGAAAATGGAATGTTATTCTTCAATAACAGAATGGTCATACCTGAAACCATGAGGGAAGAAATGTTAACCAAACTGCACTCAAGTCACCTTGGCATCGACAAAAGTAAGGCAAGAGCCAGAGAGAGCATCTATTGGCCAAGAATATGTACCGACATTGAGGAGAAGACGAAGAAATGTGAAATATGCGCTAGCAATCAACCGCAAAATGCTAAGGAACCGATGATTCCTCACGATCCACCATCTATTCCTTGGGTCAAACTAGGAGCAGACATTTTTGAATTTGGGGGAAAATCATACCTTCTTGTGTTGGATTGTTATTCAAAGTATCCTGAAGTAGCATACATGAACAACAAAACAGCACAGTCGGTGATCAAGGCCTTAAACCAATTTTTGGAAGACATGGGATACCACAGGTACTCTTCGCTGACAATATGCCTTTCTCCAGCTACAAGATGAAAGAATTTGCAACAAGCTGGAACTTCGAAATCAAAACATCAAGTCCGAGGTATCCGCAGTCAAATGGCCAAAGTGAACGTTTCGTCAACATTGTCAAAACAATGTTCAGGAAATGTACTGAGGAAGGATCTGGTCCTAATCTAGCTCTACTAGGATACAGAAACACTCCTATCACAGGTTTGCCGTACTCTCCAGCCCAGCTGCTCATGGGCAGAAAATTGAATGACCTGGTACCAACGGATCCCAAGATGTTAAAACCACAACTACCTGCTGATGCTCCATATCTGCTTCAACAAAGAAAAATAGAGCAGAAAAAACACTACGATCGACACACAAAGAGTCGTCCACAACACCACGTGGGAGACAGTGTGCGAGTGCACACAGGAAGATCCAATAATTGGGAAAAGGGAGCCGTCACCGGTATGTGCCAAGCACCTCGATCTTACTACGTCACAACAGAAGATGGTACAACATGGCGACGAAACTCCAGAGTCATCAATAAAAGCAAACACGCTCCTGTTATCAACGAACCATCTAGCTTTGATGAAGACGAGCACCAGTCAGAGCGACAACCTCAAGGGACACAAACCAACAACCAATCTACAACGTCCCAGGTCGAGTTCCCAAACTCACCACCAAGGGTCGAGCTCCCATGCTCATCCTACAACAATACAACAAACTACAATAGACCTGCATACACCACTAGGTGTGGTCGTGCGGTGAAAAAGCCAAAACGTTACACTGAGTAGGCATGGCCTTTTACAACATTTTGCATACAATGTGATGAATTTGTGTGTCCCGTACGATCACAACAACACTAAGTGGAACATTTGATAGACGCTAATGCTAATAGAGCCATTGTATTTGAAGGATTAGTCAGCAAACACATACTAATATTTCATACTCATCAGCTGAGAGCCAAGAACTTTGAAAGAACTCTAACTCACAGTACCAAGAAACATCTTGAAGAAAACTTGTACTTGACAGATTTTCCTTTTGTTCAAAATACTAATTACTATCGGTGTTATCAGTTCAGAGTTGAACCGTACGCACTGTACTTTTTTTTTTAAAGAGAAAGAAATTGTGTGTGTTTTGCTTAGAACACAAGCTTGTAATTAAAGAAATAAACTATTGCATTCTGGGTTACTAAGATGGCTGCCTCAATGTTCCTTACTGTTACCCCGATGTGTGTTTCACGTCTTGTTATGAATCAAACAATAATCTAAAGAACCCAACGAACACAACAGTAACGAAGAGTATTTTCTTTGAAGTATCGACCGCCGGTCGACACTTAAACAGAACTCTTACACATCTAGTAGCATTTAATTATTGTAAGCATGTGTAGGAATAACATGTGTCGTGATGTAGAGTTACAGATTTCCCTTGTTTTAGCGTTGTCACCAAGACGTGTCAAAACAAGGGTCTCGCTTGAAAAATTGTAACTCTTTGTCGTTACCCAAGTGAACATAGTCGCTGCGCAGGCAGAGAAGCAGTAAAAAGGAAAGCAACCAGGGATTACACTATTTAAAAATCCATAGTTCGGTGAACAATAGAAGTAAAATCGCTCCCATCCCAGGGTCCTCCGCATTCTATTTAAACAGCTAAAATTTACAAATGACTCATCAATGTTCAAATAAAATTAGATCTACGCTTCGATAAACAGCGATCTTCTGCCAAAGTAATTGCATTTGAACATGTCTAACACTAGTGTTTCTTTTTGGTATGTGCGCTTGCAAATGCACGCGGGACACATTAAGCATTTTTAGTTTGGTTGGAATTAACTTCAAAATCTGCCCGGGTGGCAGCTGAAGCGCACTCTTATCGATTTTAAAGCCACCAAGGAATGTTTAACGTCCGCAACATGAATACGGGACCTCCTAGATTTGTTCCCCTTATCCGAGAAGGCTATGTATTAGATCTCACCTACCCCAAGATTGGGGGTGTGGCTGAAGCTGAAAGACAGCAATAAGAAAGAGCCTAGGAGTTGCAGTAGAAAAGCAGCAGAATGACTTCAAAGAACTGGAGCTCAGGGGGCAAAACGGGAAAAGGAAAAGGGGGGGGGGGAGG
>NW_004797285.1:675386-680784 GCF_000002075.1 Aplysia californica | reverse complement strand
CAATATAATATTACAATAAGCTGGCCTTGACGTAGATCTATGTAATGAATTGTGCGCTGGTCTATGGAATCAAATTTAAAAGTTGCCGTACACTAGGCTCTACACAGCAACACATCTTTTTGGCAAACAATCGAGATGACACAGGCGTGCATTTGAACGAATTGGTCTTTTTTTGCACAGCTCATAATATGCAGGCATTTCAGGCACTACTTGTGACTTCTTTTTATACATTACTTGCTCAGTGCCTGTAGCTATCTACACAAAACCTCGTGTTTGCTATAACGAACACCCGGATTCAACGAGATTTTTGGTCAGGCCCGGCGACCTCGTTGAATCCGAGTTCCACTGTAAGCAGTTGAAACCATTATGACCGTACGCAATGAGCGATCAACTTGGCGGCTTACTGTTTATCCAATCACTGTTGTCACCGCTTACAACTCTGTAGTAACCCAGCAGCCAACCAAATGTCTTTAGTGCTCAGCAAAGGATGAGCCCTTTCCCATGTCCCGTCCTTAATGAAACTCTTCTTGTAAAGAAGGTAAAAGACTCGAAAAAAGAACACTGTATAGAGGGCTCACGCTCTCCTAGCCCTGACAATGGGGTGAAAGTTTACGACACTCTTTCCCCCACCAACACAGATATCTATGCGCTCATTGCGTTCGACTTTCTCGAGTACACGGCCTAATCCAGCTCATAGAAGTAAAACGTTTGAAGTGATGTGTGTGCATGTTTGTGTTTGGGCCGCTGAGATTTAACAGTTATAAATCAGGTCAAATTACTTTTACGGGAACATTTTCGTGACATGGAAATTAATTAGTGGAAATTTGGAGGTGAATTGGCTTCGTCCCCACCATCAACAAGAATTTAACTAAGAACAAAGAGATGGAAAACAAAGGTAACTCTTCTCGTTTGAATGGTATTCAAAATGCCGTGGCTCACCGTGAGTATAGAAAAATTATCACTGTTTAATTCTTATTGCTTGCAACTTGGTGGTAAAGAACTAGAAGCAACCTAAGCCCCACCAAATTTTCCTCCCACTGCCACTGCACACACACACACAGACACACACACACAACACACACAACACACACACACACACCCACACACCCACACACCCACACACCCACACACCCACACACCCACACACCCACACACAAAGAAAAACAAAGCAAAACAAAGCAAAGGAAAATGAGAGAGAGAGAGAGAGAGAGAGAGAGAGAGAGAAGGAAAGAGAGAGAGAGAAAGAAAGAGAAAGTGAGAGAGAGAAGAAAAGAAAGAGAAAGACAGGCAGACAGGTAGGCTGACAGATAGAAAAAAGACAAGAGTTGTTTAGAGAAATAAAAAGAAAGGTCAGTGATCACTAGGAGGATACTAATAGGTGCCTAAGTCTCATCAGTTGCTTTGCCTGTAACATCCACGGTTATCAAGGGCCGATGTGATAACGTACCAGGTATATCACGTTATCGCATATTGACACAAAATGAAGACACATGCACTAGGCCAAATTGTGTTGACGAAGCGAGCAACACTTTTGTCGTGGTTTCCAAATCATTGAAGAGGTTTTAACCCTTTCACCCCATCTAGCGTGTCTGTGAATCTCTTTCGTGGGATTATTAAGCAGATATTGCAGTGTAAAGGTTAATGAACTAGATAACATTGAAAATAGACTTCGTTATATGAATGCTTTTGTTTAATAGATCAGCAGTAAGGTCAAATGGTCATGACTTGCGAACGACGCCATTATGTGACTGGTTAACAGAAAGGATGAGAGAAACAAAATTGTGATACTAAACTTCTCTGTAACCGTGTTCTAGGGACTCATAATATTATGGCGGTGGTTCCGTTTTCTTCACGAGACAATTTACACGTGTGTATGCAAACATCTCAGTTATAAACAAGAACTGTGTAGAGAAAAATCATAGCTATACATAGGAAGAACGCAGGATCGAAAACATCTCAGCCATAAGTACAAAATGTGTATGGAATCATTGCATCTATAAACTAGAGATGAGTATGTAAAACACCGCAGTTATAAACAAGAGATGTGTATGCAAACATCGCTGCCATAAACTGTATGCGCAGCTGAGAAAAACGCGTTAGATTTCTTTCAAAAACGGTAAACAACATGACTTTCATGAACTCTACATTGCTTAATACTTGGATCTTTGTTTTGAATTGTTTCATTGTCATCATGTGCAACGTTCATGCAGAACCTCAGCATGGTAAGAAGTGAAAGTATGTATGTATGTATGTATGTATGTATGTATGTATGTATGTATGTATGTATGTATGTGTGTGTGTGTGTGTGTGTGTGTGTGTGTGTGTATGTATGTATGTATGTATATATGTATGTATGCAGATTCTATTTATTTAAATTGTATGTACGTTCGTACATACGCATGTGTGTAGGCATTATGTATGTATAATATATGTACTTGTGTGCGTGTGTGTGTGCGCGTGTGCGTGTGTGTGTGTGTGTATGTGTGTGTGTGTGTGTGTGTGTGTGTGTGTGTCTGTGTGTGTGTGCATTTATGTATGTGTTATCGCTCTCTCTCTCTCTCTCTCTCTCTCTCTCTATTTATCTATCTATCTATCTATCTATCTATCTATCTATCTATCTATCTATATATATGTGTGTGTGTGTCTGTGTGTGAGTGTGTGTGTGTGTGTGTGTGTGTGTGTGTGTGTGTAAATGTATGTGTGTGGGAGTTCAATTTGTGTATTCGTATGTGTGTATGTGTGCTTGTGTGTTTGTGTGTTTGTGTATGTGTTCGTACTTGTGTATATATGTGTGTATGTGTGTGGGTTGAATATGTGTTTTATGTGTACGTTTGTTTTTGTTTTTGGGCTTGTTAGTGTGTGAGTGAGTGTGTTTGTATGTGTGTGTGGAATGTATTTGTATGTGCATGTGTGTGTTTGTGTTGAATATGTGTTTTCGTATATGTGTATGTGCGTGTGTTTGTGTGTCTATGTGTGTTTGTGAGTGAGAGAGAGAGAGAGAGAAAAAAAGAGAAAGAGAGACTGACAGAGAGAGAGAGAGAGAGAGAGAGAGAGAGAGAGAGAGAGAGAGAGAGAGAGAGAGAGAGAGAGAGAGAGTGACAGAGGGTGACAGAGAGTGAGAGAGAAAGAAAATGAGACCGAACGCGCATTTACGTGGTTGATGGTGCTTATCAATACGTTTGTCGATTCAGTAACCGAACTACATTATTATCAATCTACAAAATATGTTTCTCTAGCTATCATTGTATTTTAAAAATCTATTTATAATTTCGTTTGTTTATCAATGTATATATCATTTTGTATGCAGACAAGTTGTCTGTTTTTCAAAATACTCGTGTATCCAAGTTTTTATATAATACATGTAGCTATTTGTGCGGTTTTCTAAGAGTCCCTTCTTATTTTGTTTAATACAATCATTCATTATCTATCTATCTATCTATCTATCTATCTATCTATCTGTCTATTTATCTATCTATCTATCTATCTATCTATCTATTTATCTATCTATTTATCCATCTATCTATTTATCCATCTATCTATCTATCTATCTATCCATCCATCCATCTATCTATCCATCCATCTATCTATCTATCTATCTATCTGTCTATCCATCCATCTATCTATCTATCTATCTCTCTCTCTCTCTCTCTCTCTCTCTCTCTCTATATATATATATATATATATATATATATATATATATATATATATATATATCTGACTTGTTATCCTCAAAGTAGGCCAGCATAATAATATTATTCTGTTTCCGTAATTTCCTGTTTTCCAAATACAGCTTTCTCCTATTAACGGCTGCTCACCTGCTTTTGAATACCCTGTTTATTATTTTTGGTTTTTAATGCAGGTGTGTCTTTAATTTTATAAGAATCGTGCTCATGAGAAAACATTATTCTTTTGATCAGACAGGACAGGACGATAATGATAAACCTTTGCCCTCATATTCGAAAGTTGCTTGAAATGGGGCACACATCAGGGGTCTTCGCTCTACGGACTTGTGGGAGAGGGGTGGAGTGATTGAGATGGCATTTTAGCCACCATGACGTCTGCAGCAAAAACGTTCTTTTATTTTAAGAATATAGTTTTGTAGGCAGTGGGAAGAAGTCGAAATTTAATTATACCTTATTGACTTCAAATGAATACAACCCCAATACACGTTCAGTCTTTCTTGAGGAACATTGTGGCAATGAGCTCAGCACAGACGCTTCGATACTTCTGGTGGTAGGCAATTGGTCTTCCCTGCCTGTGGACCACAGTTGTTACATCAGTTTCCGCCTCCAGACGCATTTCCACTCAAAAGATGTGGCAAGGGTAAGTGTCACAATAGGTTATTTGTTCGATTTTTTGGATTGTTCTTTCTTTCTTTTGTGCAGTTACATTTTACTTTTTTCGTTTGTTGTTGTGGTTTTCTTCTTCTTCTTCTTCTTCTTCTTCTTCTTCTTCTTCTTCTTCTTCTTCTTAAGTCTAAGTATTCTGACCGATTTAAGAACAGCAGCTGCCAGAAAGCTCTTAGACCCTTGCGCTGAAGAGCTTCACTATTGTGTGAAAGACTCTAGTTCATGAAACCCACTGCGGATTTCTTATGCTTTGAATGTTTAGGGAGATGTTTTACAATGCTCTCTGTCTTCTTGGATAGGAACTTTCGAAGTCTGGAGTTAGAATAAGATTCCTGCGTCTAGTATCCGTGCAATGTAGGACCCTTTTCTGAATGAGGTGTACAAAAGGATAATGGTAACACACTGAGGTGTATGTTAGGGCCGATAGGGTTGATATTGACAATTACAAAGACAATGACAATCTTTATTCATCCAGCAGGGAGAAATTTGTCTTGGTTTTTTTTTTCAATTGCAGAGGATGTTACAAAGATTCTGTGCACTCACGTATACGCCTAAGATTTGCCACACAACATCACACTGAGATGTTTGCTCTGGAATATACGGTTAGGATGCACCACACCCCTTCACACTTAACCAGTAGTGTTAAGGGATACTAGACTGCTTGCACTGTATGCTTCCCGGGAAGCTGAGAATGTTTCGGAGTGTTCTATGGTCTGCTGGGGTAATAATATAGTGTAAAGCGCATAGAGCCTGCTGCTGAGCGGGGATATGCGCTATACAAATGCTATCTATTATTATTATTATTTATTAGACAGTTTTCTTCAAAGTGAACAACACCAAAACTCGAGAATGTGGAAGACGTGAAGTAAATGTGGCAGCAGCTGTCTATGGTGGAAAGAACAGACAGTGACCGCTTTCTCTGCCTCTTTCAGTATCTCTCTCTCTCTCTCTCTCTCTCTCTCTCTCTCTCTCTCTCTCTCTCTCTCTCTCTCTCTCTCTCTCTCTCTCTCTCTCTCTCTCTCCCTCTCTCTCTCTCCCCCCTCTCTCTC
>NW_004797285.1:671959-674334 GCF_000002075.1 Aplysia californica | reverse complement strand
AACTTTGAGTTTTACATCTCGGCAATGCGGTCTGATTCTTTTGTTAGTATGAATGGTTTGTATTAATTCTCCAAGCTGTAGTATCAGGCTCTTAATTCCTTTCAAAAGGGCACTATTGCTATTGCATTATAGGTTTTGAAAGACTTAAAATGTAGGAGTAATCTCTGTCTTGTGGAACTGTACATCAGTCTCAATCACTCTGTTGGTATTTCTCTCTGTCTAATACCTTGCGAGTCACCGGGGGGGGGGGGCTGGGAGTTTATGGTAATTATTTGCGTACTCGGAGAACCTAAGCTTGATTTCCATGCAGGGAGAATTTTTATCGAGTATAGTATTTGTCTTTCATATAAGACGTGGTATCTCTCGCAGTCCGGTTGGCCCTGACAGGTAGAGTTGAATCCGCCTCCTAGATGATCTAAACTGTGCCGCCAGACCACAGACCCCGATAACCAAGGTTCGGATGGTTTGAGTTTGAGTTGATAAGGGAGCTTTCAGGGTCTTTCCATTCATTGTTCTCAGTTTCTTCTTAAATGTAAATTAGAGTTCGTTGCACCAGAAGTATAGTAATATCTATAATATTATTATAGCTCAGATAGTGAGAGATATTGGCGTCTGATGTGCTCTAACTTGTCGTATATTATAGAAGACATGAGTTCGATTCCTGAGAGGTTACACAATGTTTATCAATTATCCTTTCTGTCAGCTGAAACAAAATATCCTTTTCCGCTTAGGTTAGTCTTGACAGGCAGAGCCGAGGCATCCTGCCCCCTGAATGGTCAAAATTGTTTCGATATTTGTGTAAACTACGCACAAGTCTAATAATAATCATCATCATCATCATCATCCGGTGCCTTGCGACTGGCGTGGGCGATCATAGACCCCCACTTCACTGTCTTGCGTTGCAGCAATGGTGTCTGTTATTTTTGCTGCTACTAGCCATGTTGTCATCTTGTCCAGTATCTTTTCCCCCTGTCTGCCTCTGCCTCTCTTTCCATCAAACTTGCCTTTTGTTACAATATTCTCCAATGCTTCTTTCCGCATTGTGTGTCCGAAGAAATTTGCCTGTCGCTTTCTTATATTCGTCATAAGCTGTCTTCTACAAATTGCTTCAACCAAGACTTCTTCATTTGTTTTTCTAGCTGTCCATGGGATACGTAGCTTGCGTCTTATGAGCCACAACTCTGTCGCCACAATTGTTCTTTCCAGCTGTTTATTGATTGTCCATGCTTCGCACCCGTATAATAGGAATTGCTCGATGTAATTTTTCAGTTCTCTTTCTCTCGTTTCCAGTGACAGATTGATGTTTGTTAGTATCTGTTTCATTTTGTGGAAGGTTGCTTTTGCTTGGCAAAATAATAATAATAATAATAATTATTATTATTATTATTATTATTATTATTATTATTATTATTATTATTATTATTATTATTATTACTATTATTATCATTTTTTTCCATAGTACTCGTTATGTTCATAATGTCATGCGTATATAATACTAGCTGGGCCCCCTTTCGATTAAATGAATTATCGATACATTAACATCAACTGAATATCATTGGTCTACTATATTTACACTCTACTGGAATGGAGCAATATCTTGAGAGATAAGTGACACGTGTGTTTCCAAGTTGTTAAATATATAATAGATGCATATATTGATTCTCTATTCCACTTTCGTGGTTTACACTCCACATTTCAAAGGTGTGGAATGAGTGCGCAATCATTGTGAACGGAAGTCTCACTTGTTCACAATGGCGTCTAAGAAGACATACTTTCCCGAGATTAGATCTAAACGAAACTAATGAAAAACTAAAAATTAAGCTACAGTGACTTCAGACTCCTTAGCAAAACTGAGCACCCTTAAATGATTCTGAATCACAGTTATTTTTTTCAAATTCGAAAGGTAAGTGGTTCCAAAGTTTTAGGTGGCGAAAGTGACGGACTTTCACAAATTATGATATAGAGTCTAGATCTAGATCTAGATCTAGATTGTAGATATCGTTATCGGTTATGTTATGATGTATAAATGCTTGCTCACGTGTCAGCATTAATCTAAGAGTGTGTGTATCTACGTTTATAAACTCGCATTTTGTGTTAAGATGAAGATGTTGTTTGGTAAATACACCTAGATCTAGACCTGTATTGTACAGATATGAGTGGGAAAAAATTACGAGTACCTGCTGTCTTCTTCTTCTTCTTCTTCTTCTTCTTCTTCTTCTTCTTCTTCTTCTTCTTCTTCTTCTTCTTCTTCTTCTTCTTCTTCTTCTTATTATTATTATTATTATTATTATTATTATTATTATTATTATTATTATTATTATTATTATTATTATCATCATCATCATCATCATCATCATCATCATCATCATCATTAT
>NW_004797285.1:668334-671859 GCF_000002075.1 Aplysia californica | reverse complement strand
TATATAAATATACACACACACACACATATATATATATATATATATATATATATATATATATATATATGTGTGTGTGTGTGTGCATGTGTGTGTGTGTGTGTGTGTGTGTTTGTGTGTGTGTGTGAGGCAGCGTGGTTGAATCAGGCTCTCGTCAATTTTTGGGCATGTAGAGTTATTGGTTTCTTTATAAAGCTTGTTCACTTGTGTTTTTTTGGATGAAAAAAATATCCATTTATCTTGAATACATGTCGAGATATTAGCGAAAGAAGGAGACGGGGGGGGGGGGGGGTGGCACGTGTCACCTGTTTTCAGAGGTAAAATTAGTGAGAAAATGGCCGCCAAAGAGTAGTTATTTCCTTAGCTTAAGATTCTGTGATAACTGAAAATTTACATTTGTTTGTGCATTTCATCAACGTTTTTCAGAAAAATTCACACAAAAATGAGTTCTTTAATGGACATGAAAGGTGTTGAGCCAAAAAACAAAAATTCGAAACAAATTCACAAACCTGAGGAAAAATGCAAATTTCTTCTCTTTGATTATTTTGACGAGAGCCTGATTCCACCACGCTGCCTCATATATATATGTTGTTTCCTGGTCTGTTCGTTCGTCAGTTTGTTAATAGATATAGACCTATTAACATAGACAAGACTCGCACTAACAGCCACCTGTATAATATAACCACTTGTGCAAACAGCCACTTCCCATTTCCTCCCTTGTGTATTTTTCTCCCCAGTATCAAAAACTGTGTAATGCAGTCATCTCTCTATGGTGGCCACTTTTCTCGTTGACAATGGGCGGCCATCCTCAACAATTTCGACTGTGTTTGCTTCTTTGTCTGTGTGTCTTACTGTGTACTTGTTCACCTGGGTTGATTCATTATACTTGGATTGCGCCTCCTTTTATGCTTGGATTAGATTTTGAAAATAGGACGATTCCGCCTGATAGGAGTGGAATACATTGCTCAAGATGGCAGACCGAGTAACTCGATGAAATAACGTGTTCAAGACACCGAACTCGTCATGCTTTTTGTCTGTGCGTCACGGCAAATGACACACTCATTTCACCACAGACGCCAGTGTTTGTTTTGTTTTGCTTCTTTTTTTTGGGGGGGGGGGCGGGGGGGGGGGTTACAGCTCTCCAGCCTTTTCACGCCGTCTTATAGGAAAACGACATTAAAACGAAGGCTCTAGCCTCTTAAACATGCTTGCAGAGTTGGAAAGGGCCATTGAAACCTTTACAATGATCAATGACATGTTTTAAACAAACTCTAGAGCTACCGTTGTTTCAAACGGTTCTAATAGCTTGGGTCGCCGCTGTCGTCGTGTAGTTCTGTTTTTGTTTTTTTAAAGAAGCTATACCAAATTAATCTTAATGTATTTTTGACGGTAGTATTCATATTGTTTGAATAAGTGCTTGTAGGGTGCACCTGATAGTCTGAGATCTTTTATGTCCCACTATTATATGTCTGTGTTTCTTGTTTTTCCGTGCATTGAATTACTGATTTTCTTGTTTTTCCGTGCATTAAATTACTGATTTTCTTGTTTTTCCGTGCATTAAATTACTGATTTAGAGTCGTTGTGTTTGCCTTTACTTACATAATCTCCAATTCTGTCTGAGTAGCTTGGCATTTCTCTTGTTGCGTCTTTCTGTAGATTCTAAACCTTTTCCATATCGTGTGCTGGCATGTCACCAGAGACGAAGTGTCTATATAATCAAATAATCACTGCTTCCCTTCCTAATTTTGAAACATTGTCACAGTCAAATTCACCCATAAAAGTAAACTTCATAAATTAAATGTAAAAAGACGTTCATAATCACCAATGAACAGTATGCCTAGCATTCTAAACAGTTTCATTGCCACTGCAATAGCCTTGTTCACCCCTCTTGGGCCACTCCATAAGCAGTCACAAGCTTTGATTAAGTAAGCTTAAAGTGAGACTGGAAGAGTCTACCAACAGAGATGAAGGGAACATGTGCATAGCAGTCATTGCCACATATACCCTGTTCACCCCTTTCGGGCCACAGTTATAATCAGTCTCAAGCACTGATTAGGTAAGCTAACTATTACACTAATCGAGTCTACCTCACAGATGTGAGGGGAACTAACTCCTAATAATCTCTCACTGCTGCGACTGCTTGTTTTTTTTCCTCGACTTTTTACTGCCCTATAATCAGATCGTGACCTCGATTATGACACAGGCTCGTGGCCGCGAAAGGCTAAACAAAAAACAGCCAAATGGGAAATTTAAAAAATGATAATTGTCATGTTCTACCAAAGAGTTAGACTCCCTGGTAGATCTATAACATATAGATCTAGTACTGACATCTCTGCTTCTTTGCTTTGTGTTTGTGTATTCACATCTAAAGTTAAATTTAATTTTAATTGGAATTGATATTTAATAAGATACTTTCACGATTATTTTGGCGGTTGAACATACAATAATGAATTCCGGATTGGTTTTCATTCACAACTCTGAGTCGCCGCCTCGAGAAAGGTTCTTGTGTGATATCCCCAGGCCATATCTGGTCCCGTTTTACTTTGATTACCCTGTCAAACAAGTCAGCCTTCGCCCCTGCATGTCACAGTCTTTCTTTACGCCTTATAACTATATATTTCCGCTTTTAAGAACAAGTGGGCTATTCCGAAAAATGCTGTTTTGAGAAAATCGAAGGAAAAGTTTTAGCCCCTTGTTCTGTTTCTTTAAAAGACAAGGAGAGTTTTCTCTATAACCAAACAAATATACACACCAATGACACCAAACCTCTCCAATAGGTAAAGCAATGTCCACTTTTGATGTAGGTCAAGATTTCTGGAAACCCCCAAAATCTGAGTTAGCTCATTTGTTCTTAAAAGCGACCATATTCGATCGTATTTGCTCATACATCTCGGCGCAAAAAGAATAAAAAGTAGTGTTCCTATCCTTCCTGTGAGCATGTTTATCACACCTAGACACGTGCGTGAGACAAAAGTAATATCGTCTACACAGTCGTACTTGTTTGTCTTTTATGTATAGGCCTTGCTAACTTTTTCGATCCTCATACTGACCTCATACGTCTTTAACACCACCTGATCCTATCCCCAGGGCCGCTCACATCCTTTGTACGCTTAAAATTAATGATCAAGACATTTTTTTCACTTCTAATCAACTCAAATTGACTTCAGCTTCGGTGAATTCAAAAGGGAAAGAACTTTTCTGAGCTTGAACAGGCAGTCGGAAAACATAGATAATTTTTGAATAAACCTGGACTGGCTTGAATGGGTGGTATTGCCATTAGGTAAATAAATTTACGTCGGTAGTCCGATTCGGTCAGGCGCAGTTCGCGTTTAAGTTTAAGAACGTTGGGGGTCCCGAAGGTGATTTATACAACAGGGAAACGGGTTCAATCAAGTTCCTCTTTTTAACTGCTCTATGAGAGTATTTAGTCCAAGTGCATCGCGCATTATCTTTGAAATGATTTCAACTATTAGGTATATTTTTCAAGGTGGATCCATTCTCGCCACCACCCCTTCCATCACTCCCCCC
>NW_004797285.1:630866-658366 GCF_000002075.1 Aplysia californica | reverse complement strand
GAACCACAACAAGCAGGCTGGAAGGTCTCACGTTCAGGACGTATCGTGAGACCACCTCCCCGGTTCTAGAACCTCATGCCATGTCAACGCTGGTGGGGGGTCATGTAGTGACTCAATTAACTCACAACACAGCAGCTGACATGATCATGACTTCGCAGGGACCTGCAAAGTGCTCACACGAAAAACACCATCTGACCACAATTATTATTATTATTATTATTATTATTATTATTATTATTATTATTATTATTATTATTATCTTGAACACGGAAATGACAGAAACAGCAAATGAGCTCCTTGGGAAACATCACGTGAAAAAGAAGCCCTGGATCACAGGCGACATCCTTGACCTATGTGACAAACGAAGAGCTCTGAAGAACAAGAAAAATGAACCAGAAGGTGCAAAAGAATATAGAGAGACGAAATCTGCAGGTGACAGAGAGAATAAGCGGAGCGAGAGAGAAGTGGATTGAAGAACAGAGTGAAGAAATTGAATACAACCTGAATTAAAACAACAGTAAAAAAAAAAAAGCTTATCAAATAATCAAAGATCTCACAAGTACCAAACAAGGGCAGACCTCCTCAATACAAAGTATAAAAGGGAAATATCGAACGGAGAAACAAGAAGTTCAGAACCGGTGGACAGAATTTTGCTCTCAACTGTACATCCAGAAAATCACCGGAGATCCAAGAGTGTTTGGACTTCAGAAAAGCTTTGACAGAGTATGGCAGGAAGATCTGTGGTCAACTATGAACTTATACAACATCGATGCCAACCTGATCAAAGGCATAGAAAAGTCCTACAGCAAAGCTACGAGCGAAATCTTTTTCAACAGCAATATTGGGGAATGGTTCCGAACAACAGTGGGAGTACGACAGTGTTGTCTGCTCTCCCCCACTCTTTTCAACATTTTCTGGGAGAGGATCATGCCAGATGCACTTGAAGATCACGAAGGAGCAAGCAGTATTGGGAGAAGAAACATTAATACATTACGTTTTGCAGAGACATAGACGGCCTTGCAAGACAAGAGCAAAAGCTAGTCAGCTTAGTAGACCGTCTTGAAAAGACCTCCACAGCCAAACAGCATGGAAATCAGCGCTGAGAAGACCAAACGGATGTCTAACAACAGCAATAACATCACAGTGGACATCCAGGTCAACAATCACAGGATGGGGATCGTACGCAGCGTCAAATACCTGGGTGCAATAGTGACAGACGAAGGATCAAAACCAGATATAATTTCCAGAATATAGCACACTTCAGCAGCAATGACCAAGTGAAAATCCTTCTGGAACGAGAGAAACATCACCATCAGATCAAGGATGAGACTGATGCTTTCCCTGGTCATGTCAGTATTTTTGTATGCGTGTGAAACCTCGACCTTGAATGCAGACCTTGAAAAAAGGATCAAAACTGTAGATATGAGATGCTTCCGAAAAATCCTTGTATCTCATACAAATATCACACCACAAATGATGACGTCAAAAAACGAATAAAAAATGAAATCGGACCATAATATGCTGACCTTCTCACTCTGGTCAAGAAACGCAAACTGCAATGACATGGACACATCACCCGATCATCTGGCCTTGCAAAGATGATTCTGCAAGGCAGCGTCCAGGGAAAAAGAGCAGAGGCAGACCGAAGAAGAGTTGGGAGGACATCATCAAAGAATGGACAGACCTGGAACTCAAAGACACGCTCAGAAAAGCTGAAGACCGGAAGGAGTGGAGGAAGCTGGTGGCCAAATCTTCGCCCCACCGAACATCCAGTCTACGGGATAGGTGAAGTGGAGGTTAATCTTCTTCTTCTTCTTCTTCTTCTTCTTCTTCTTCTTCTTCTTCTTCTTCTTCTCCTTCTCCTTCTCCTTCTTCTTCTTCTTGAAATGCAGGATCTGAAAAAGGTATCAGCGATCATGTTTGGCAACTCATTTTTCTCCTACGATGCCGCCATCAGAACAATTGTTAAACCAATGCGTAGATCACATGGTTGAAGTATCAGGAAAAATAAAAGTTACATAAAGAATTTGACTGAATACAATTTAGTCTAGACAAGTTTGTGTTCTTGAAGGAATGCTCGCTCTAAACAGAGTCCAAATCAATGGGGAATATCGAGCTATTGCACTACTGTCATGGCACGGAACATATCTTTTTGTGCGGGAGGGGGAGTGGATTGGAAGTCCAGAGAAATATTCTCCTATTTATGCAATCGAGACTGTTTTAATTGTCGAATACACCAAATGAATTCAGATAAAACATCTCTTGAATAGGGCAAAAGAGAAAACATTGCTTATCCATGGTCAAACGCCAACGATATTTCTAACCTTTAAAGACAAGCTGACACATGCTCCGTAGTTATATTTGGAATACGATGCTGCTTTTGATTTAAAGTTACTGTCAAAACGATTCTAGAGAAATTATTTTTGTCTTTTTTATAATTGGGCGGCTTACTATATTATTCCAACTTTTGAAAAGCGAGTTCAGTGCAGAAGGGTAAACATAGTCACGACCTGGAGTCCACCCAGGTCAATCTATTTTTGATTAAGCCTCTCATAAACTGCTTTTCTTACCCTTCTTAACGTTGGCAGCTCCTTCTGCAGCCAGTGTGTGTGTGTGTGTGTGTGTGTGTGCGTGTGTGTGTGTGTGTGTGTGTGTGTCTGTGTGTGTGTGTGTGTGTGCGCGTGTGTGTGCGTGTTTGTATGTATGCATGTATATGTGTATGTATATACTATGTGTGGGTTTAGTTGTTGTTTTTTGGTACTCCTGAGACATGAAGAGGCACAGATTTCTGTGGACTTTTTAGTGTAGAGAAATGCATACGCAACAACAGGCAATAAGTGTGGATCTGAGTTCAGACAATGAGGAGCTTATCAATTCAATGACAATGCACTTTTTGTAAGTTCGAGTTTTAAAAAGACGGGCATGGATAGGCCATAATCACAGGCATTTGTGACAGTTTAAAGGCAAGACACGGAGACTAAACAACAAAGAGAAAGACAGAATTAGTACCTGCCAATGGGGATTTGCAACTTCCCTGTAACAATAAAACTAATGCTCAAGTAATAAATATATAATATATTGAAAGAATATAACTGTTGCTGTCAATGTAAACTAGTCACATTCTGGAACATATTTATTTTCATTATATTACGTGCTTTAGGACCTCATTGACACAAACCAAACTATTCTGGAGTCAGACATACAGACAAGATTGGTTAAAATATGAGACGACTTTGTTTGTACAAACTGTCTGTCTCCCATTTCCACAAGGACAAGTTGAATATGACAAAATGTAGACACAGCTGGTCTTACAGTATTATTACGGTGGTACAGCCTCAATGATTTTACAAACAATCTCGAGCCCACATAACTAGTGTGTGATAAACACGGACCTTACACAAAGCCCACACGCACACTGGTCTTGACAATGAAAGAAAGTAAGGACTTCTGAAAACCCTCTAGGGTTCCATCCTTGAACCCTTTTCTTTTTATTTGTCACACATTTCATGTAAAGAAGATTAGATGTGAAGATGACATGATGAAAACACGTTATGCTTTCTTAAAAATAAAAAAGGAGAGGGGGGGGGCTGTGGAACAAAAATCAGATGTTAATAGAAATTATTTAATGACTTTTAGAACTTTCAACATAGATATTCTTACACAAAATCGTGAATGTTTTACGCATTTGATGTAAGTACATCGGCAGGAAGGTGGCCTTCTCAGACTTTTTCTGTGAAAGCCAACTGTGGTGCTTGGTATACAATCTTGGTCGCACAACGATTAGGAGATATCAGTTGTTCTGAGTTATTATTTTCTTGTAATGGCATACAGATGGCAAGGACACCGTCCGGAATAGTAAGGCTCAATGATTGACGCCTTTTTACGTACACGAGCTTCAGCAACATCGGGTCGCTTCTGCCCCGCAAACGCTTCTTCGTGCCTGGATAGTTAGAACGTGGGAGCCTGGCCCACCAAAAGCGCACAACTTTCATTATCTAGGGGTATACAGTACTCCAGCAGAAGAAAAAAAAACGTGGATACTCAATAGAATAGACTTCCCACAAAGGGATCAAATTAAGACGTTTTGGATGCAACAATAAAAAGACTAAATGTTACCCGAAGACACTTACTTTGTCTTCAAACAATAATAGGTAGCACAGCATCCAGACAGCATGACATGGGTAGGCTATCTCAAACAAACTGGCGCGAGAATAAAGTTGTTTGTGACAGAGGGAAGACCAAAGTAGAAGCGATAAACATTACCACCGAAGTTATGTTAATGAAACGTCTCTCGTCTGTCTGACTTGCGTTAAGTTTTGTTATAGGCCAAGGGCAAACACCTAAACATAGTCTGCTTGACTATTTGTTTGCTTATGTAAACAGAAGAACATCGTCAAAATAACGGTCATTTAATTGGGAAAGAACAAGGCTGGTAGACAGAACAACAGAGGGAAAGTTCAGAAGTCGGACCAACTAGGGGCGTCCTTCAACCACCCGCTCAGACCTAATATCAAATCACAATGCTTGTCGGTTCACACTCTTAAGCCTTAGGCCAGAGCAACTTGATGCGATAAATCAGACCAGCCCAGAGAAAGATGTATGTTATGAAAATCGTGACATAGGGACTGAAGTGGGAGAATCAGACCAGACAAGGTGGGACCGATAACTACGGGTGTAACAGTAAGAATCTTTTCTGGAGTACACAAACGACGTAAGTTCAGTTATCTCTTACACGAAATAACGTTTTAATCAAGATGTAGGAATGAGATGGGGAAGTAAATGTGATTGTAGATATAATTTTACTGTCACATTGACACAATTCGGATGATCTGAGAGTGATCGTTTAATACGTAGGCTAATACAAACAAAAGAACAGAAAAAAACACTTACATTCAACCACAGACGCCGAAACAAACAAGCACACACTTACACACACACACACACACACACACACACACACATACACTCAGAGAGAGAGAGAGAGAGAGAGAGAGAAAGAGAGAGAGAGAGAATAACAAAAAGAACTCTTTTCATAGTCAAGGTGCAATACTGGGAGAGGGGTAGGGGAGAATGTTGATAGCATTTAAACCAAAAAGAGCAGATATCTCGAAGAACTGTTTAAGGGGAGGGGGACTACGCCTGAAGGCTATCTCGCTTATTACTGGACTGAATTTTATCACATTTCACACATATAACAAGCATAGTAAGGAGTCTTAAAATCTGCAATCAAATTTGAGGAAAAAGTTTCGTTTTCGTGGATACGGCTACCTAATTGGATTTTGTTGACATGTCTTACGTAATGAATACCGCACTTGTCGCTGATGGAAATTGGTTGTTTTTTTGCAAGCGTGTTTACAAACATTGGATCTAAAAACGCGTGTGTTGTTTTTTTCGTAGACGAATTAGAAAACCTTTAATGAAATTTTCCTGAGATAGTATTCAAGTTTGCAAAATGATCCGTGAAAATCCACACTCCAGACACCACCAACAAAAATGTATTACATATATCAAAAATTCAACCGACAAACATTTTGTATTACATCTTCTCTTTATTCTGTGAAAATTTCATGAAGATTGGATGAAAAATGGTGGAGTTATTCAAAAAAGTATAGAGAAGAGTCACGTTTTGAGAAAACGGCCAATAAAGAAAAATAAAATACTGATTTTATGAGGAAATGGCGGTGACAAACATGCCCGGTATGGGAAGAAGTGGAGTTATTGGGGGTTCTTATGCCATGAAATAGTTGTAGGAGAGGCTGAGGAGGCTAAAAATGACTACAACTCAAATTCCATAATTTTGAGCAGAATTTTGACTTTGACAATCTTTATTCAACTCGCAGTGAGAAATTTATCTTGGTCGTTAACAATGGCAGTAGACGTTACAAAAGTTAGACTTAAAGGTGCACTCACGCAAACGCACAACAAGACAGGACATTAGGCCAAGTAAATACATGTCTCACGGGCTGGGACAACCCGCTCCGTAAAACATTCATTGTCTCTTTCTCTCTCTCTCTCTCTCTCTCTCTCTCTCTCTCTCTCTCTCTCTCTCTCTCCCTCTCTCTGTTTCATTTGTAGCACTGTGTGTTCAGTAACCTTACTGCAGTTGGTACGAATGAATTTCTATATCTGTCTGTTCTTGCTTTTTTTGGAAATGTATCGTTTACTGCGGGTCGATAGTTGAAATTCCGATGTCAGTTGGTGGCTACGTTCACTAAGCATTATTTCCGCCTTTTTTAGAACGTTTGTCTTGTGCAGATATTCAAAGTTACTTAGGTCTCTACCAATTGTTCTTAATGCCTTTTTATCAACTTATTTAGTTTTATAATGTGCTGCCTTCCCAGATTGCTACCATAGCAAGTGATTCCAAAATTTATCAAAGTTTCTATTGTGGTGGTGTAGAAAATCTGAAGGATGGATGGATTCAGATTGAAAGACTTTAGTTTCCTCAGAAAGTACAGCCTCTGATTTACCTTTTTAACGATATTGTTTATGTGGTTTTGCCATGTAAATTTGTTGTCTATTATAAGGCCAAGATATTTGTATGAATCCGTGATTTCAATAGTTTCTTGTTCAATAACGAGTTTTGGGGGTGTAGCCCCCCCCCTCCCCCTTAAGGGCGTAATGGACAAATATGTATCATCAGCAGACCAAAGGCCACACTGTGGTACCTTTCAAAATAGGATACACAAATTAGAAACACGAATAAACATTTCTCATCAGCTGCATGATGTTGCTTGCTTTTTAAAGTTTCAGATAAAGAAAATGGCATTGTGATATTTTGTAAGTTTTTAAATGCTTCTTTTTCAGGCGCCCCGAAACAACAGTCTTCAAGTTTTGTTGAACTTCTAGAATATGTCCTAAATGACCTACCAAATGAAACAAACACAACTAGCTCATGTAACCACCCGCCACGACATGAGCAATGACACGAATACACGGATTGTGTGTGACTGACAGGATCTAGGTGTGCAAGACAGCATGGCGCTGAGACAAGACGAGCAGGAGCAGGTGCTACAGCTTCAGACAAGGAAACCTATTGCTATGGTAACTCATACGCTCACGACAAAGCAGTCCCCACACGGCCTGTCTCATACAACTCCCCCCCCCCCCCGCCCCCCCCCCCCCGAAAAACTAAGAAAGAAAAAGAAATATGAAAAGACAAAAGAAAAGACAAAAGAAATCAAACAAAGAAACGATCAAGTCTAGAACGGCACTGTGTTACAAGGGTAAGTAAACAGCTTTGTGACGAATCATTGTGAAACAGTGAAATGTATAGAAAGATGGGCATTTTAATTAATCGGCGTATTTGCGGTTATGAATATAAATAATCATACAAAACTATACAACCAAAAGTTGCAATGCGTTTTCTGATAAGATATCGTCATGGTCAAACAGTAAACAAGGAAGACTCTGCTAACTTGACCTAGACAATCTGAGATAATCTGATTTGTCATAAACCCTTTACAGATGGAGTTTTTACTTAATGGTTTATACATGGTTTATACCTATTTGTGGCACTACTAAATAATAATCTAGATAGTGTTGAGAGAACTATTAAGATATTTATGAAGATAAAATGGACAAAACCATATAAACACTATCAACTTCTCGGTACAGTAGAGAAATCGTACAGTTAAACAAGGAGGGGAAAAGGGATGCAGTGGTATTTCGCTACCATAAAATTTCAAAGTTCTATCTGCTCGATACCTATTTTTGAGAAATGTGACGTCAAAAATGTTAGCAACATGTAAAGATTTTTCAAATGCAATACTTTCAATATCTTGAAAAATGCTCATAATAATCTTTCGATTTTGATAGCACTTTTGACTTCGGATCTCATGGTTTAATATATCAAAACGGCGAAAAATGTCAGATAAAATTTTGTAATTCTGAGGTGCGAATAGGCAAGAGCATAATTTCCGTTTGTTCTTTATTTATTTATTTATTTTTTTATTTTTTTTTGGGGGGGGGGGTTCCCCTCCGTTCTCCCACCAGATCAGGACTCGGTTTGACGAGTTGGGCTCGCATTACGACGGGTTGGAGACCCAAGAGGTTGGGTCAGAGGTGATGAAGTTGGGGGGGGGGGTTGGTAGTTTATTTTGTCGTTTTTTAAAGGGGGGGGGGAGTCAAAAACGCTCAAAAGGGGTAATTATGGTTATAACATCCAAAGATGTTTGATTTTTCAAAAGATTAAGAAAGGTAATTAATGTTTTTGACTACTATTTTGCGCGAATATATATGTTTACTAATTTTCATTTGAATTGCTTTGATGTCTTGAATTTATTTGTAAAAGTTATTTATTTATTCTTTGTTGATTATGAAAACAGAAGCACCCAATTTTGAAAATAAGAAAGCAAACAAAAAGCCACAAGAACAAAAAGAGAACAAAAACAAGTTTCTATCATAATAAGACTTAGCATCAGTGTGATGGCTTGGAAGTGTGACTTTTCCTTTTGCTTCAATCATAAATGATTTACACGTCGTGTCTTACGCTTCCATTGATACAATTTAGATAAAATCGAGTGTTGGTTAATTCAAGTCTTCTTCAAGGGATACAAAATCTCAGCACACAGACTGAGATGCGCTTGATAAAAAGAATAAAAAGTTGGACAAATGATTCGGAGTCTCTATTTTGAAATTAGAATATTCCAGATTTTGATTACGAAAAAAACTTTCCGTTGGAGCACACGAAGATGTCCCCAATCTCTGCGGCCCCAAAATGCGTGGCCAGCCATCTGTTTTCTTCAACACCTGTGTGACATCTTTCTCGCCTCCGACAAAAACATGGCCTTTCCTGTTATCATTGATTTAACGCTGAATGATAAACAACCGCCTCTACTGGTACCTGGAAATACTAACAGCTTAAACCCACACCAAGCAGGCTTCAGAAAAGGCAGCAACACAGAAGATCAACTTTTTAAACTGAGTCAAAACATCCAGGATGGATTTCAGGAGAGTAAACACACCGTCGCCATCTTTGTAGATCTCCAACAGGCGTACGACAGAGTGTGGAGAAAAGGCCTACTCATGAAATTGATGGACCTCGGGATACATGGCAAACTTTACAAATGGATCAAGTTCTTTCTGTCGGATCGAAACATTGAAACCAAGGTAAACAATGCCCACTCGTCAAGAGAAGTACTCGAGGAAGGCCTACCTCAAGGTTCCTGTCTGAGTTGCACTTTGTTCCTGATCTTCTTTAATGATGTAACGAACGTGCTGAAATCAGAAAAGACTCTCTACGCTGATGATCTTGCTCTCTGGCAGACACATCACAGCACGATAGTAGGAGCAGGGAAATTAAATGAAGACCTCAAGAGGCTCCATAATTACTGTCAGAAATGGAAACTTAAAATAAACTGCACGAAAACAGTATACACCATCTTCACGAAGAGCCATAAAGCAGCCAAAGAAAATCTCAAACTAAAGATAGGAAATGAAAGTCTCCCCAAAGAAAAACATCCTACTTACCTAGGAATCAAACTTGACCATAGGCTAACCATGAAAAGCCAAGTGGAGAACATAAGGAACAAGGCTAAAAAAAGACTCCAACTTTTAAAGAAACTCGCAAGCAGTTCATGGGGATCAGACAAACAAACTCTGAGAGCTCTATACCTGGGTTATGTCCGATCTTCCCTGGAATACAGCAATAGCCTACTCACAATGTGCAGTACAACTACTTGCAACACCCTTGACAAGGTCCAAAACAATGCCCTTCGTTTTATAAATGGCGGCATGAGATCCACACCTACTGCCGCGTGCGAAATCCTTGCAAATGTTGAACCCCTGGGAATCCGCAGAGATAGAGCAGTTTTGGGGCTACATGAAAGAACTAAAAGAATGTGCCCCAACCACCCAAACAGGAAATTAGTAGAAACATGGAAACCAAAGAAACGAATTCAACAAAAGTCAATCATGCATCACATCACAGAGCTAATGGAGAGCCACCATTTACCACAAAACAGAAAAGAAACCAAAAGAGTCAACCAAAACATCCCTCCCCACCTTTCTTTAAAAAAGCCAATCATTACATCTCTCAAAGACAAGAGCACAAAATCTTCAGACCCAGTGACGCTGATGCTTGCATCACATCAAACAATCGACAGCTATTCAGATGACTGGATACACGTCTATACGGACGGCTCAGCATTCAAAGGCACAACCAAGGCCGGATATGGAATACTAATACAATACCCAGATGGAAGTTCCAATGAGATCTCTGCAGCCTGTGGAGAGAAATGCAGCAACTACGATGCAGAAATGATGGCAATTGAAACAGCACTGTACCATCTCCGCACAGTTTTTGACACTCATCCTGGAAAAGCACAGAGTATTGTGATTTTCACTGACTCACAATCAGTATTACAAGCCATAGAAAATGACCATCATCTGAACCAAGATTTGGCCCATATACTGTTTGGATCCTATCATCTGATAACATTCTGTGGCATCAACCTAGTAATGCAGTGGGTCCCCGGACACTCAGACATACTTGGAAATGACAGAGAAGACACACTCGCCAAACGAGGATCTAGACAGGAACAACCCAACACTCCAACTTCATACAACACTGCAAAACAAATCATCAAATGCAACAACAAACAAGATTGGATGAACAGATGGGCCGTGGGAAAGACAGGCAGAGCAGTTTTCAAACATATGACTACAACAAAAAGGAATGACAATATCAACCGCCTTCAGAGAAAGAAACAGACCACGATCTTCCGCCTACGAACAGAACATATACAGCTCAACTTCCACCTGAACAGAATAAACACGGAACTTCCCCCAATGTGTCCCTTGTGTGACTATGCATATGAGACTGTGGAGCATCACCTATTCCACTGCACAGCCCTAAATAACATCAGAGCTACCCTTCTCCCTCCGAGACCTACCATTGACAACACACTCTATGGAACATTACAGCAACTGCGGCAGACCTGCACTTATCACTACATGGCATTGGACAGAAGGGCGAGAGCCCAGCTGTTGCTGGATCGATAACAACAACAACAACAACAACAACGCTGATATTTCTCAATACCCATGAGCTATTGTGTATATCTGGGTTTTTTTAAGTTTGTATTTGCAATATCTGGGAAGCTTGTATGTTGTTATGAAATCTTCACATGCTATTAAATGTTTGTTTGTATAGCAATTTTGTAAAATATTAAAAAGTAAAATCATTTGCCCAAGCCAGTTAATCTTTCTGGGGTCTGGAGGCCAACGCACACTCATTTCTGTGTGTCTATTGGCGGCTGCGTGTGGTAAAACAGGTGTCTGTTGCATAAAAGTTTTCAAAAACAAGGTTGCCACAGTTGGGGCAAAGGAAGTTATTGTCTCAAACCGACGAGTAAAATAACAGCTGGCTAGGCAACTACTAGAAACCACATGTAGTTTATAGATTCTTCAGAGCCTAAACTGGTCTGTATGGAAATGTGGCTGACATTAGACACACAATATTTCCAGTCAGTATGTGGAGCGACACAGCACAACAGTTAGGCGATTTGGAAATCATGTTAATTTTAATGTGTACTGTGTAAACAATATCCTGTCTTAGTTAAGGCCTGAGAAGCTGGAATCAGCAATATTTTCAATGATCCTAAATAGTTCAGTACCTGATATGACGGTCGTTACATTCCTAATTGTGAGTACATCTTTGACTATGCCTAGTTGTAACAACCAACACGTATTTGTATTTTACAACCAACATGTGCACTTTCATGAGCATCTTTGTGCTGACTAAACTCTTTAAAAGCCTTCTTCTAACCTGGGAAGCTGGATCAGTCTTATTTTATACATCCAAAACAGCTTAGTACCCTTGTATGTCGGTCGATACACTTTTAGATTTGGTTATAATGTATTTATTGTTTGTATGCTAGGTCACTCATCTACGAGTATATAACTCCAGAGGTCTTATGATCAAATTCCTGCATGTGATTGAATGATGTATCTGATGTAATATGGACATTTTGTCAGCTTTACTTCTTTTTTCATGTTGAATTTTAATAGTAATACATAATTTAGATTTTTTTCATGTATACCTGCATGTTCTTTTACGGTTCTGTACAACTAAGAGAAATTTCCCTCTGGGATAATAAAGAATTATCTTATCTCTCTTATCTTATCTTACAACAACAAGCTCATATTCGTGTTTTATAACTTACGAGTGCATCTTTACCAGTATCTTAGTAGTAAATGAAATTCTATCCAATCTCAGATTGTGACCTGACAAACTGGAATCAGCCTTATTTGTAACATCATTATTTGTATAGTACCTCAATATGTCAGTCGTTACAATCCTAATGTTAATCATAAATTAGTCCTTTTTGTGAACACGTAGTTGTAACAACTAACTTATACTTATGTTTAAACAAATTATGTTTCCATCTTCATAAGCATCGTTTTACTGACTTTTTAAAAAAATCATATGTGTGTACATTGATAGGTAAGTTAGTACACTCTTAGCCTTGATTGTAATCTTTTCATTTCTATGTATATCTAGTTGTAACGCACAACACATATTATTTTTTTTTTTTACAACTTACGTACGCATCTTTTGAAGCATTTATTACTGACTAAAGACTATTTCAGCCAAGTTGTGATCTTAGAAGCTGTAAAGAGCCTAATTTTGTATTATCCTGCATAGTTTATAATTTATAACCTTGACAGGTAGGTCACTACACTCTCAGTATTCTTTATTATGTTGTGTGTGTGTGCGTGTGTGTCTGTGCGTGTGTGTGTGTGTGTGTGTGTGTGTGTGTGTGTGTTTGTGTGTGTGTGTGTGTGCGTATACCTAGTTGCGACAATCAATATTTGCATTTCACTACCTACTTTTGTCTCTCTACAAGCATCATTGTACTACCTAAACTGGAATCTGCCTTGTTTTTGTATCGTCCTGAATAGTTTGGTTCCTTCTTAAGAAGGTCGTTACGCTCTTAGTTTTGGTATCATTTCGTCATTTATGTAGACGCCCAGATGCAACAATAAACACATAATGTTTGTGTTTGTAACCTACCCTTGCATTTTTAAAAGCTCCTTTCTACGACCTAAACTCTTTCCTAGCCAAGGTGTGACATGAGAAGCTGGAATCAGCCTGATTTTTTAAACCATCCTAAGAAATTCAGTACCTTGATATGTGGGTTGTTACATTATCAATTTTGGTTATAATTGTTTCATTTTATATATACCTACTTTTAACAACTAACACATATTCGTGGTTTACAACTTGTGTGTGCATCTTTACAAGCATAATATTACTAAACGCTAACCAAGCCTAGTCTTGATGGGAGAAGCTGGAAACGGATTTATCTTTAACCATCTTAACTAACTTAGTATATTGATAGTTACAGTTTTGGTTATAACCGTTTCAGTTTTACATATGCCTAGTTGTAACAACCAATCAAGATACATACTATTTTTGTTTTTCAACTTACGTCTGCATCCTTACCAACATAATAGTACTGACTACATTATTTCAAAGCCTACTTTTGATCCGAGAAGCTAGAAAAACCCATAATCTTAATTATCCTAAATAACTTAGAACTTTGATAGATTGGTCATTACTCTCTCGGTTTTCTTTATGATCTAGATATTTTTACGCATACATAGCCATAATAACCTGGACTACTTGTATTTTACAACCCACGTATGCCTCTTCCCAGCCACCTTTGTAGTGGCAAAACTTTACAAGTCAGGTAATTGTGACCTAAAAAACTGGAATAAGCTTTTCTTTTGATATCCTTAAATAGTTTAGTACCCTAATTTGTTTATCGTTAGTTTTGTGTATAATCAATTTTCATATATATATATATATATATATATATATATATATATATATATATATATATATATATATGTATATATATATATATATTTATATAGTAGTTACAACAATGCATAATATTATTTCCGTCTTACAAACTACGTGTGTATTTTAAATAACCTTTCTCCTGACTAAAGTCTGTCCAAGCCAAGACTTTACCTGAGAAACTAGAATCAATCTTGTTTTTAATCATCCTAAACAGTTTAGTACCTTCTTGTGTGGACTGTTACAATTTCAGTCTTTACTAAATCTTTTCATTCTTGCAGTATTCCTACTTTTACCAACCAACACATATTTATGTTTTACCCCTTACGCGTCCATCTTTATAAGCATATTATTTGTAGTGACTAAACTCTAGCCCAGCCTGGAATCAGCCTTATTTTCTTAAATATCCTAATAACTTTAGTTACCTGATAAGTCGGTTTTTTTCTTTTTATAATATATTCAGTTTTGTGTATACCTAGTGGTGGTACCCAACACATATTTGTGGGGTTTTGTTACTTCCTACGTTTGCCCCTTTACAAGCATCCTTGTACTAGCTAATTTCTATCAAATCCTTCTTGTAATAGAAAAAGCTTACATTCTATCAAATCCTTGTTGAGATCAAAAAAGTTTGAATTAGCCTTTTTTGTTATTCTTAACAGTTTAGAATCTTCTTATGCCGGCCGTAACTCTCTTAGTTTTGGTTATGATCTTCTCATTTTTTGTGTATGCCAAGTTATAATAACAAACACATATTTCTGTTTTACAACCCACATTTGCATATTTGCAAGTGCCTTTGTACTGACTTAAGTCTTCCATAGCCTAATTTACCATAGAACCAGGAAACAGCCTTATTTTTAATCATCCTAAATAGATAAGTATATTCCTATGTCGGTCATTACACTTTTATTGTTTGTTATAATTTATCTTTTCATTTTTCTGTATGTCTAGTTGGATCAACCAACACAGGTGTTTCACAACTTAAGTATCTATTTTCACATTCATCTTTGTGCTCACTGAACTCTTTCCGAGCTTAGCTGTAACCTGAGAAGCTAGAATCAACTTTATTTCTGATCATCATTATTAGTTTAGTTCCTCCTTGTGTCGGTCGTTACACTGTTACTTTTGGTATAATCTTTTCGATTTTGTGTATGTCTAGTTGTAACAACCAACACATATTTGTCTTTTACAACATGCGTTTGCATCTTTACAAGCATCTTTGTACTGGCTAAACCTTTCCCAAGCCTACTTGTGGCCTGAAAAGCTGAAATTAGCCTTAATGTTTGATCATCGTAAGAACTTTATAGAGCCTTGATATGTCGGTTGTTACACTCTTAGTTTTGGATATAATCTTTTCATTTATATGTATGTCTAGTTTGAACAAACAACAAATATATGCGTTTTACAACGTACATGGGCATAATACAAGCATCTTTGTAATAACTGATTTCCTCCCAAGCCTTGTTATGACCTTAAAAGCTGGAATCAGTCTGATCCTATTTATTATCCTACGATACTTAGTATATAGATTTGTCTGATTATACGCTCTTAGTTTTGGTTATAATCTTTTGGTTTTTGTGTGTGACTAGATGTAAAAATCAACACTCATTTATTGTGTTTTACAACTTTCCTGTGCATCTTTACAAGCATATATTTGTATTGGAGGAACTCTGTCCAAGATTAGTTGTGAATTCAGAAGAAGGAATCACCATTATCTTTTATGATCCTAAGATCTGTAGTAACTGGATATCTCGGTCGACACACTCTTGGGTTGGGTTACAATTTATTCATTTTGTACATGACTATTTGTAACAACTAACCCTTTTTTAAATTTATGTTTTACAACATAAGTGTGAATCAGAATCTGTAAAAGCCTCTTTGTGCTGATTAAATTCTCTCCAATTCTAGTTGTGACCCGAGAAGATGGAATCCGCCTAACATATCTGTAATCATCCTAAATAGCTTAGTACCTTGGTCGTTACAATCCTAGTTTTGGTTATAATCTATTCATTTTTGTGAATGTCTAGTTGTAATAGCCAATACATATTCGTGTTACGGGTGCATCTTTACAAGCACTGCGTTTGTACTGATTAAACTCTATCCAAGCCTAGTTGCAACCTGAGAAACTGAAATTCTCTTTAAATGTAATTATCCTAAATAGTTACGTTCCTTGATATGTCGGTCGTTACACAATTTTTCGATGTAATTTTTTTTTTTTTAATATTTAGTTCAAACAACCAATACATATTATTATAAGTGTTTTACCATCTACTAACATCTTTGTACTGACTAAACTCTAAGCCTTGTAGCAATCTAAGAAGCTGGAACCAGCTGTACATTTAGTCTTCCTAAATAGTTTAGCTCCTTGATAGGTCGGTTATCACACTCTCAGTTTTGTTTATGATTTATTCATTTTGTGTATTTCTAGATGTAACAATAAATACATTCTGTTTTAAAACGAGTGTGTGTATCGTTACAAGCACCATTATCCGACTACACAATATGCAAGCCTAGTTTTGACCTGAATTGGTACTCAGCTATCCATTGTTTTGCCTTACTGCAACACTGTAAGATTGTTTACAGAAAACACCTAGTGAATTGGGCATCCAATATGATCAAGCCAAGAAGGCGTGGATCTTTAAAAACTTCCTAAACATCCCAAGTTCAAGAACGTCCGACTAGGGATTGAACAAACGCCATCCGCATCATAGCCTAGCATGAGCTAACAGTACGCTATAAAACATAAGGTGAATGCACCACTTTCAAAACACTAGATTACGTAGGGTTTATGAAAGAACTTCGGAGTTCACTCGGAACCAAAGACTATACATTACGCTAACATGATGGACATGAGCGTTTCGTGTCAAGGGATATAACCTACAGTTAAACTTCCCAGAATTCTGCTACTACTGCTTAACTACTCCTACTACTCTTGCTCCTACTCCTCCTACTACTACTACTACTACTACTACTACTACTACTACTACTACTACTACTACTGCTACTACTAATACTACTACTAATTATTATTATTATTATTATTATTATTATTATTATTAAATGATGCAGTGCTTGATGAAGCCCACGTGGGAGGTTCACTGTTAAAAACAATCAGAAAACGACAAATTATGCAGTTTTTGGGGCACCTGAATAGACATAAGGGTTTTGAACATCAAGCTCTCACTTGCAAAATTGAAGGCAAACGAGGCAGGGGTACGCCCAGAACAACGTATTTAGGAAACCTAAACAAATGGGTAACAGGGAAAGATCAGCGAAACGTGGCTTTTTTAAGAGCATCCAAGCAGAGGAATGAATGGAGAACCGTGATGGCCGATGTCTGTCGCAGATCTGGCACCGGAAGAAGAAGAAGAAGAAGAAGAAGAAGAAGAAGAAGAAGAAGAAGAAGAAGAACCTTCACCTTCACTTCACCTATCCCGTAGACTGGATGTCCCTCCGTGCGCTTTTGAAGATTTGGCCACCAGCTTCCTCCACTCCTTCCGGTCTTTAGCTTTCCTGAGCGCGTCTTTGAGTTCTAGACCTGTCCATTCCTTGATGATGTCCTCACAACTCTTCTTTGGACTGCCTCTGCTCCTTTTTCCCTGGAAGCTGCCTTGCAGAATCATCTTGGCAAGGCCGGATGAACGGGTGATGTGTGCATACCATTGCAATTTGCTTTTCTTGACCAGAGTGAGAAGTTCAGCATATTTTCCTATTTCATTTTCGATTTGTTTTTTACTTCATCATTTGCTGTGTGAAATTTGAATGAGATACAAGGATTTTTCGGAAGCTTCTCAAATCCACAGTTTTGATCCTTCTATTTAGGTCTGCATTCAAGGTCCAAGTTTCACACGCATACAAAAATACTGACATGACCAGGGAACGCATCAGTCTGAGGATTGATCTGATGGTGATGTTTCTCTCGTTCCAGATGGTTTTTCACTTGGTCATTGCTGCTGAAGTTTGCTTTATTCTGGAGATTATTTCTGGTTTTGATCATTCGTCTGTCACTATTGTACCTAGGTATTTGAAGGTGCGTACGGTCTCAAGCCTCTGAATGTTCACCTGGATGTCCACTGTTATGTTCTTGCTGTTGTTAGACATTAGTTTGGTCTTCTCAGCACTGATTTCCATGCTGTTGGCTGTGGAGGTCTTTTCAAGACGGTCTACTAAGCTGAATAGTTTTTGCTCTTGTCCCGCAAGGCGTCTCTGTCGTCTGCAAAACGTAAATTATTAATCATTCTGCACCCAATACTGCTTGCTCCTTCATGATCTTCAAATGCTTCTGTCATGCTCCTCTCCCAGAAAATGTTGAAAAGAGTGGGTGAGAGCAGACAACACTGGTGTACTCCCACTGTTGTTCGGAACCATTCCCCAATATTGCTGTTGAAAAAGGTTGTGCTCGTAGCTTTGCTGTAGGACTTTTCTATGTCTTTGATCAGGTTGGCGTTGATGGTGTATAAGTTTATAGTTGCCCACAAAGCTTCGTGCCATACTCTGTCAAAAGTTCTTTCGAAGTCCACACACTCTTGGATCTCCAATGGTTTTGTGGGTGTACAGTTCAGAGCAAAATTCTGTCCACTGGTTCTGAACTTCTTGTTTCTACGTTAGATATTTCCCTTGTATACTTTGTATTGAGGAGGTCTGCCCTTGTTTGGTACTTGCGAGATCTTTGATTATTTGGTAAGCTTTTTTACTGTTGTTTTAATTCAGGTTGTATTCAATTTCTTCACACTGTTCTTCAATCCACTTCTCTCTTGCTCCTCTTATTCTCTACTTCACTTGCAGATTCGTCCCTCTGTATTCTTCTGGTTCATTTTTCTTGTTCTTCAGATCCTTTCGTTTGTCACATAGGTCAAAAATGTCGCCTGAGACCCAGGGCTTCTTTTTCACGCAACGTTTCCCAAGGAGCTCATTTGCTGCTTCTGTCATTTCGGTGTTGAAATTAATAATAATAATAATAATAATAATAATAATAATAATAATAATAATAATAATAATAATAATAATAATAATAATAGTAAATAATGATCCACGTACTCGTACATTGTTACAAATCCATTAGTACACCAAAAAGATAACGTTGGCATAAAGATACATCAGTACTAACAAGTACGTAAAAACACAGATTTCCAAAAAAGGCATCGTTATGGTTAGCAAATTGTTACCCAAAATAATAAAAACAACAACAACAAACAAACAAACAAAACAGGCCACTGATCGGATAATTTCATGAAGCTACGAAATAAACAATTAGTGAGTCCTGATAATGTGCATGGTCTTGCCCATTCGTTTTAAATTTTATACACACACATAACATAATGTATATATGTGTGTGTGTGTGTGTGTGTGTGTGTGTGTGTGTGTGTGTGTGTGTGTGTGTGTGTGTGTGTGTGTGTGTGTGTGCGCGCTCGTGTATGAGAGAGAGAGAGAGAAAGAGAGAGCGAGAGCGAAAGAAAGAAAGAGAGAGAGAGAGAGAGAGAGAGAGAGAGAGAGAGAGAGAGAGAGAGAGAGAGAGAGGGGGGGGGTGGGGTCTTCAAAAAAATGAAATCGAAGAGCATTTTTCTTCCCATTTGGCAATTTTTGTCGAGTTTTTAATTTTTGATCAACACCTTTTACGTCCATTTAAAAACATATTGCTGCGTGGCTTTTACTGAAAAACGTTGATTAAATGCACTAACAGTATACATTTACAGTTTTCAAGGACTTCAAGTTTTGGAAGTCTCCAAACTTTGGCGGCCATTTTCTCTCTCATTTTATCTCTGAAAACAGGTGACCCAACCTCCTTTAATCCAAAATATATCGACTTTTGTTAAAGATAGATGGACAATTGTTTCATCGAAAGCAAGACAAATGAACACACTAAACGATGATATCAAAAACTCCATATTCCCTAAAATTGACGAGCGCCTGATTCTACTGCATCGTGGCACATATAGTTAAAACTATGACTTACGGCTGTATTCAAATCAGGTCAGCGTTACAGCTTGCCGAATGTGCTTCTCAGCACTTGTCTCCACCCTTCTTTTTACAACCATTTAAATAGCAATCTCGCTACAGTTGAGTGCGTGCTGCCCCTTCCCCGGCCCCTTTCCAAGAAAACAAAACCCCCTCACAGTTCATTCAGCTCAAATAGTGCGCTCCATGATAATCTCCCTGGGCTATCTGGGATTTATCCTATTAAAAGGTTTACGCTGGACACTTTATTGTCAGATCTCATTTTGTTATCCCTGTAAAAAGTGCAAGTTTTTTTCTATTTTCTAAATAAATGCTGGATGCTTTATTCTTTTTTTTTCAGACTTCCCTCGATGTCATGCGTGAATCTTCTTTAGTCAGCACAAAGACAATTTTTTTTTTTAAACAGAACAAAACCAAACCATGGAAAGGCTGGCAAACATTGAGTTTTAGAACATGATATTGCAGCATCAGCAAAACAAATTTCTAAAAGTTACATTAAGAAAACATATGTTTCAAACTGGTGCCAACATGTGTACACTTTCTGAGTTGTTCTGGGAGCGGCGCATCCAGATGACTTTTACACTACCATGACTGCTCTTTTTCATTTCTCCAAGAATCGATATACACCAAAACAATAGTTGCTGGTGACTTTAATGGCCACTCTCCTCAGTGGGGATACAGAACATACGACAAAAGCGAATGGCCATAGAGGAACTCTGTGGCACAACAAACCTCTTTGTTCTCCAAGACAAGAAATCTATCCTTACCCTTTTACACACGGCTCACAACACACTGAGCAGGCCTGACTTGACCATCCTTTCATCCGACCTCTTCCAAAGACACACCACAGAAGTCCTTGACGGCATAGATAGCGACCACATACCCATCATGACTTCGGTGTCGACCCCAAGCCAAAGTCACTTTGTACAAAAGACCAAGTGGAATTTTAAAAAGGCGAACTGGGAGCTCTACAAGACAACAACAGAAAAGCTCATGAAAGATATTATACCAAACCCCTCTGTTGATGTCTTCTGTGGCGCAATAACAGATTCCCTGCTCAAGGCTGCAGCTCTCTGCAACCGTAGGGGTTGCAGGAAGAAGTACCAGCCCTTATGGAACGAGAACATCGAACAAGCAGTCCAAGACAGAAAAAATGCTCGAAAAACTCTTGAAGGCAATCCTACAACAGGAAACAAAATTAACTATAAAAAAGCCTCAGTTAAGGTCAAACAGACAACCCTCTTGGCCAAAAAAAACAAATGGAGCACCACAGTTGCAGACCTTGACCTACGTAGAAACGGAGCCAAAGCATGGTCACTTCTCTCCAACTTGTATGGAGAATAGCGCCGAAACAACCCAAAACCCGTGGACACAGAGGAAGGCACCACCGTAGAAGACAAAAAAAAGGCAGAAACCTTCAACAAGTGCTTTGCTTCTATAAACAAAGCTACACACCACACTGACCAACATAGAGACTGTCTGAAAAGACTGAAGGAGAAAGATCATGCCCCAAATGCAACCATCTCCCTCTTTGAAGATGACTTCACACTCACTGAGCTCAACAGGGCAATGAAGAAACTGAAGCCCCGTAAATCCCCAGGACCATATAAGATCCTCAATGAAATGCTTGTCAACCTCAGTCCCGTTGGTAAGGGTTATATTCTCCAGCTGATCAACAAGACGTGGAATGAAAACACCATCCCCAGAGCATGGAGAAATGCCATCATCTCACCCATCCTCAAGAAAGGAAAACCTGCTGAAGAAATGAAAAGCTATCGACCCATTTCACTCACCTGATGCATCGGGAAACTGGCAGAGAGAATGGTCAACCACCGCCTATACTGGTGGTTGGAAACAGCCGGTGCCCTGGACAGCAACCAAGCAGGATTCCATGCGGGCCAACGAACAGATGACCAGCTCTTCAGGCTCAGTCAGAAAGTCCTTGATGGCTTCCAGGAAAAGAAGCACGCAGTATTTAGTTAACCTCCAGCAAGCCTACGACAGGGTATGGAGAAAGGGCCTCCTGTGGAAAATGACACAGACAGGAATCCACGGGAAACTCTACAGATGGGTGAAGACCTTCCGTACAGACAGGACGATCCAGACCAGGATTAACCATGGTGTGTCATCCAAAGCTGTACTGGAGGAGGGCCTACCCCAGGGTTCCTCTCTGAGCTGCACACTTTTCCTTGTTTTCATCAACGACCTGCCTGAGATACTGAAATCGAAGAAGGCCCTATATGCCGACGACCTAGCCATCTGGCATACAAGTAAACAAGCTGGCATCAGTGCACGGCTTATTGATGAGGATCTAGATAGATTCAACAACTACTGCTGCAAGTGGAAACTAAAAGCAAATTGCACCAAGACAATCTACACCGTCTTTACAAAAAGCCACAAAGTTGCAAAGCAAAATCTCACCATCTCACTTGCAGGAAACAAACTAGAAAAAAGTTGAAAACCCGACCTACCTTGGGATCGAGCTGGACAGACAGTTTTCATGCAAAAACCATATCTGGAACCTGAAGACAAGGCCAACAAGAGACTTAACCTTCTCAGACGACTGGCTAGCACTTCATGGGGAGCGTATAAGGATGCACTCAGACAGCTATATGTTGGCTATGTACGCTCTGCCATGGAATATAACCTAACCTTACAGACAATCTGCAGCAAACCAACTCAGAGGTCTCTTAACAAAATTCAAAATCAAGCTGCACGATTTATCTCCGGAGCTTTGCGATCTGCTCCAATTGCAGCTTGTGAAATCCACACGAACCTGGAACCCTTGGACTTGCGGAGAGAGGTAGCAGTTGTGGAGATGAGTGAGCGCTACAGAAGACTAGAGAAAAACCACCCAAACAGGAAAATAATTGAACAGAGACGACCGAAGAAACGGATCCATGGAAGATCAATACTTGACACAGCCACTGAACCAGCAGAAAAACACCATCTTCCATGTAACAGAGAAATGCTGAAACCCTTAAGACCAGAACTCCCCCCAAACACTAACATCAAGAATGCCAAAATCAAAACTTCCTTCATAAAAGAGACAGTGAAAAAGGAATGTGACCCAGCAGAACTGAAACCAACAGCTCTGAAGACAATTGACTCCTTCCCTAGTGATTCAATTCATATTTACACAGACGGGTCAGCCTTCAAGGGAACTATAAACGCAGACTTATTTGGAGTAAGAAATGAACATCCTGACAAAACATGTGAAGTGCTATTTGATGCTTGTGGTAGTTCTTGTACAAATTACGAGGCTGAGACCATCGCCATTGAAGCAGCAATCCTCCACCTGACCAACATTTTCACAATACACCCAAACAAAATCAAGAACACTATTATCTTCACAGACGGAAAGTCAGTACTCCAAGCTTTGGAAAAGTTGAATTTCGAAAGCACAGCCTGCCTATCCGTGGCTCAAACAATCAACACCTTTATACAGACCTATGCCGTCGACCTGACACTACAGTGGATACCTGGCCACAGCAACATCCCAGGAAACGATAGAGCAGACACCCTTGCCAAGAAGGGAGCATCACAAACACAAACACACAACCCAGTATCACAACAGGCAGCCAAGAACGTCATCACATGCAACACCAGGGAACAGTGGCTGAATGGATGGGCAATGGGCAAAACTGGAAGAACTGTATTTACACACATGACAGCCCCCAACTCTAAAGATGCAATAAATTCCCTAAGTAGAAGAGAACAAGTCACGATCTTTCGCCTGCGAACACAACACATACCACTAGATTCCTACCTAATAGGATCCGCAAGGATACCCCACCCGACTGCCCGTTGTGCGACTCCCTGGATGAAACAGTACCACACCACCTCTTTAACTGCCCAGCACTTTGTGACCTGCGTAGCACCTACCTACCTGCCTCCCCAGACATCGGAAATACTCTATACAGCGACAAAGTACAGCTGATTAAAACCTGCAAATTCTTTGCCATATCAACAGACCGAAGGGCTAGAACCCAAATGGCCGCTGGATCGGAAAAGAAAAGTAAAGTTAGACTACCATCCATCTCTACTGAAAAATATCTATACTCTGCAATCAAGATGTCAAATTTTGTATAGCCCAATCCTTCAAGGTGTCCCCTTTGTGTGTACTCATCAAAATGTCCTCACTGTTACCCGCCATAAAAATGTCCTCTCTGTGTCTCTACACAGGTATCAACGTGTACTCTCTGTGTGATAGGTTGTTCGACTAGGGAAAACACGACAATACTACATTATGAAAGCAGCTGAATCGTTGTAGGAATGCTCTCGCTTTAACAAATAATAAGAAACATAGCACAGACGGACGATGAGTCTTTAGACGATTATAAATTCATGCTTTACGTCCATGTCATTAAGGAAGCAGGGTGTTTAAGACCCTGCCTCTCAGGGACAAACTCGGCTGTCAGTGACGCAAAATGAGATCAGCTGGTAGAAAGTACGTTCATAGAAAAAAGGGAAAGAATTACAGTTGATACTGTTAAAGGGAGAAGAGTTAGTACAGTCCCCTCCCTTTGAAGCTAACTGCTTTAATTTCAGCATGTGACTTGAATGAATCACCGATGTTCACTCATAAACGTGCCTACCATTAACTCAAATAGAGTTTTGCCTCCGATAAACAGGGATTCTTTTGTAAGTTGAGTACGCTACTTTAATAAGTACGACTTTTGCACTGGTTTGGATCTCCACATGAGAAATCCTGTGCTTAAGATGGTGATGGTGATAATAAAATTCAAAACGATTCTCTTTAAAAATAGACAGTGTCTCCCTGGGTGCATAGTTGTAATATTGTTTGAAGTGGCTGTTTCAAATGTTTGAAGTCTGAGTTTTGTTTTGTATCCTATAGCTGGTTGACGATCACGGTGATGATCAAGGCTCTCAGCATGTGAAGTAATGGTGAATCAAAACCTTTTTTATCTAGTTTCAATGGAGATCTAATAGACTCTGCCACATTGTTATCAAGACACGATGGCATAATAAATGGTAAATTGTGTAATTAACAAGCTCACAACAGGTAGATTCTAAACAAATTACTTTAAAAGTTAGTCAGTGATTTTGGGGGGAAAACAATAAAACAAAACAAAAACAAAAAAATAAACAAATCAAATTAGTAGCCCTTTCATTGAATACCACAATTCTGTTTGCTGAAGCTGGAAGAATACCAATAAGGATTCAATTTTGTCAGGGATTTAAAACTATAGGGTCTTTTTGTCATGTTTTGCGGCTGGAACCTTGTTAGTTGAACGATGCAGCGAAAAAGAACAAATGGCCTTTAACAGGGTGGGGAATAGCCAGCTGTGGTAGCCAATCATTTCGGTGTTCTAATCTCGATTATTGCTGACTTGATAGCTCTTTTTAAGTTCACAAATTCCACGGTGGACCGACAATATGATCAGGTCGACCCAGCTTGACACATGGACCTGCAGGCAAACATATTGTCCGTATGTATCGTGGGAATCAACTTCGGACAGCTATATGAACGTCAGATTTAATTCGGGGAACCCACGGAAGACCTGTAAGTCGACGGTCTCTGAACCAACGATTGCGCCAGGTAGGCGTTAAGGTTATCGACCCTACCATGGTTCAGGTTTGACTGCACGCCATCGCAAGGAGCGTCTCGACTGGGCTTAGCACCATGTCAACTGACGTCTAAAAAGAGACTGGTCTTCGATTCCCGATTCAGACAAATGCTTATTTACCCTAGATACAACAAAGAGGCACCTCAGAGTTTGCAGAGATAGAGGTGAACGTCATCGTGACAACTGTGTCATGGAGAGAAATTGCTAGGGAGGATATTCTGGCGTGGAATCAAGTGGAACCACAAAGTAGAACCAATGATCTTCCAAAATCTAGGTCGCTGTCGAAGTCAAGTTGTCAATTATGCCCGCTATATAGCAAAAGTTCTTAGGCCCAATGTGTGGCCTCCACACCGGCAATTATTTAACTTCCGGTTCCAGGAAGTTAATGCTCGTGCACACACTGCCCATCCTTCATAGCATTTAGTCCAACGCCATGGCATCACTCTGCAGCCTCACTCCAGCCTCACCCTGCCCTTAGCCCGGATTAAAACCCACTTGAGTATTTGCGGACAAAATTGAACAGTGCCTCGAGAGGAGGCAACCAAGGCCGAGAACAGCACAGGAACTGAAAATGGCAATCCAGGAGATAAGGGGGCAGATACCACGACGTGTTACCAACAACTTTTTGTCATCCATGTACCGGTCGCCGTACCCGCTACTGAGCATTTTGATGCATTAACCGGAAGTTGTAGAAGTTTTCGGTTGAAATCTAATGTTTACAATGATGAACCATGCACCCTTTCATGATGCGAGAAAGCAGTTTGTGTTTAAGTTCTCCCATTTTGTTTTAAACGGAAAACAAATATGATCAACATTAAAAGGGTAAATAGTCATCGGTAGCCTGTGGTTAGGCTACCGGGCTCGTAATCGTGTGGTTGCGGGTTCAGAGGTTCGAGCCTAAGCTCAGTCTGACTTTGGGTCCTTGAGAAAGGCACATTGCACGAATTTCCGACTTGGCTCAATCATTTCGGAGATAGACGTTAAACTCGGAGGTTCCGCCTCTTAAATAACCTAACACCCATAGTGCTTTTTAAACCATGGTGTCGAGATAATTGAAATTTTGTGTTTTTACTCAATATATCATCTATTTCAAACGTGACTGTTTTGTTGGGGGTTTTTTTGTTGTGCCTATGATAAAAGTATATTATGTGCCTCCCTATTACCAGACACAATGTTATTGTTTTTAAGCGACAAATAAGCAAATAAAGAAGAAAAATGTGTTCTATCGGAGTATCCATAGAGAAATGTATTCATAAAAAAAATATTCCAGGGGGTGCTGCAACAGAAAACATTTTTATGGGCTAAATGTCGAAGCATCACTAAAGAAATGCATTCTTCAGTTCATACACACTTGCAAGGTGCTCTGACAAAACACATTTAGGGCAAAACAATGTGCTGTGTCGGAGCACTCCTTTAGAAATGACTTTTTCATAGACACATTTTAGCGACTGATCTTACAGTAAATTACAGGACATAATTATTTTATTTCGTGAACACTGATGCAAAAGAAATTAAATGTAAAGTCTTTATTTTTAAGAGATTCAATCTACTTTTGATCAGAGCATGCAAACAGAAAGGAAATCAAAGACAACGGAAGCAAAAGGTGCAATTCCATGGATGTTAGATCTAGATCTACGTCTACTCTTGATCAAAGCAGAGCGGACAAGTCACAGGTCCCCGGTCTCGATCTCTATATGTCCAGAAAGAACATCTGCCACAACTTTTTCTCTTTTCACTCTCGTCTTCAATTTCTCTTCTTCCATTTTAGCGTGTCGGTGGCCTAGTGGTTAGGCTACCAGACACGTAATCGTGAGGTTGCGGGTCCGGTGGTTCGAGCCTCAGCTCGGTCCGACGTTGTGTCCTTGAGAAAGACACTTTACACGAATTTCCCACTTGGCTCAGTCTTTTCGGAGATGGACGTTAAACCCAGTGGTCCCGTCTTTTGAATAACCTAATAGCGTTGATAGGGACGTTAAACCTACGTATTATAATATTATATCTCGTATTATATGATTTCACAATTTTTCAAGGAAGTAAATAGGATTTCGTGTTCTCTGTTTTCCACTAATATATATTATATGTAATATAAAGACAACCATGCACGCGTACACACACACATACTGACACATACACACACACACACACAA
>NW_004797285.1:626529-629982 GCF_000002075.1 Aplysia californica | reverse complement strand
CACGTGGGAATCAAACTCACGTCTTCTGTTTCGGTGCAGCGACGAAGAGTCTAACCATTATTAACTCCGCATACGGCGGGTTCACCGGTTCCCAGAATGCAACCGTAACAAATCGTGCCAGGTAAACGGTCATGACCTCGACTCGCTGCCGGCCTTGTTACCTTCAATTGGCCACGAACAGAGAACGAAGGGATAAATATATGACGTCATCAGTATGTGAGGTGAACAGCCGGTCATGCTGTCAATACTGCCATTTCTTGAACAAAACGCTATTTACATTTTGAGGTCTGTAAGTATTCAGTTGTCGCCAGTATGTGCTTCTGCGCTGACAAACGGCACACAAATAAAAGTCATTAGCCTTTTTTTTTTCCAGACAGCAGCGGCAGTTACGGATTTCTGTCCCACACCATTTGCTGTCAGGGTCTGTTTTATTTCTCACTCAAGCAGCGGCGGAACATAGTGAAAGGACAAAGGGGTTTACCCACATTCCCCTTTCCGCAATTCTTTCCCTACATAAATAGATATTTCTTCATCAACAAAACAATCAATTGAAGCCGTTATGATTTTTTGCTATAAAAATCTTCTGTGCCTGTTACACGCAGTGAACACACACACTTGCTCATTTATCCAATCACTATTGTCACCGCTTACAGTCATAGTAACCTAACAGACAATCAAATTATTGTATTTGAAGGCAAAGAAGAGGTTGAGCCCATGCACACGGTCTTTTCTTTATAAAATCATATCTTTTTATGAAAAAGGTAAAAGATTTTTTTAAAACTAGCAAAAACTGTTGTAGAGATTGCTTGTTCTCTGCGAGTCCTGGCCATGGGGTGAAGGTTAATGACACACTGTCCTTAGTGGCCCAGTAATTTACGACGCTCATTGGGCCTTCGTTAAGAATGTTTTGCTTTCTGTGACTACAGGGCCTAATCCAGCTACTCTTGTATGAGTGCTTGTAAGTGTGTGTTTGTTAGTGACACACATACACACATTCACTCGCACACGAACAAAAACATAAAACTTGCATACTCCCGCATATTATCTAGACGTTCACCAGAACCGAGGAAATCTTATCTTTGAAATCAATCCACCCTCCTTTCTATGTCGCACCCACATTTTTATCCACTTACCGCCACTGCACAGAGGTTTCAAAACATTCAAGCTGACGGTCTCTCTGTTTGTCTGTTTGTCAGTCTGCCTGTTTGTCTCTCTGTCTGTTGTCTGTCTGTCTACTCATATATTTCCCTGGGGATAAAATGTCAGCGAATCTAGTTGGCACGTATCAGATGCAAACGGTTTACACAATTATATGTCTTGTCTAATATTGTGCAAAGAGAGAGAGTATAATAGCGGAAACTGTAGGCCTCTGTATCTATCTATCAATCTATCTATCTATCTATCTATCTATCTATCTATCTCTCTCTCTCTCTCTCTCTCTCTCTCTCTCTCTATCTATCTATCTATCTATATATATATATATATATATATATATATATATCTTTCTTTCTCTCTATATTTATATATAGTATAATATAATATATATATATATATATTATTTATATAAATATTATTATATATACATGTTTTATATATATATATATATATATATATATATATATATATATATATATATATATAATATATATATATCTCAGACACTAACACTCTGAATAGTCAAACAGACACCCTAATCACTAACAACTCCCTACCCTCTTTTCACTCGCCTTTCTCCAGACTACCTCTATAGCTCCAAGTTGACCTCGACGGACTCTTGATGTGTCTTATCTCCTCAAGCCCCTAGTCACCGTGACCCAGTTCTGGACGCCCTTTCTTTTTGGCGAGAACAATCGATGTCCCCGGCGATAGTCTTCTGCTCTAGAGGTCTTTCGCCTGCTGGAATGAGTGTTTACAGAATCCGGCCTCCAGCCGAGCAAAGCCCCATTAGACTACAGGAACAACTGTTAGGGTGAGGGGTAAAAAAATACAAGATTAGCCGAAAATAGTTCCAGGCGTTCTCACGTTGGCACGTTTAAAGGGCAAGAGTTGAAGTGGTCTAGTCTAATCATGTCAAAACTGAACAAAGGATCATAACGACGGGTGTGTTGAAAAAGGAAAAAAGATAGATGGGGGTTGTGGGGAGAGGGAGGGGGTCGGAGGGAAGAAGAATGCCAAAGTTTTGAACCTGTGAAGGGATGGGGAAACCAACTGATATTATTTTAATGTCAAACGAAGAGGTTACTTGGCAATAAATAAAGTCAATAAAGCTTGTACTCCTAGATAGATAGATAGATAAATAGATAGAGATTAGATAGAAAGATGTGGAATGAGCCACAAGTGAGCAACAAATGTAATTTTTCCATCTCGATTTTGTGAACAGCATTATCAGTACTTCTTTTCTGTATTGTGTCTGGCTGTTACAAGTTTGGTCTGTACAGTTAATTGAAATAAGTTTTCATCAAAGGGATATGTTCTTTCACCGACTTGTTGAGGGCTACAACATTGCACACAGGGACTGTTCTTGAAAGATTACACCTATGAAATAACCCCCCCCCCCCCCTTTCCCTCTCACTCTTGCCTCTAACCGAAAGAAATTGACTTCGTTGATAATCCAGGCACCAGGATGAATATGAGGGTATAACGGTAATATTGAGTAGACACTGGAAAGTGTCACTATTTTATATTGTATTTGGAGATGTTTTACGCCCCAATCAACACAATTTAGGTCAAATAAGAGCAAGTTGCCCTGATCTTGAGTGTCCGGGCGTCCTGGAATGAGATGGACACAATGTCCCAACAGACCAACACTTGTGGTAATTTGTTAAACAAGAAGCGATTGCACCAGATCTAATGGAAAAGCCATGTCCAATAGGACCGAAATAATGTGTGGAAAGCCTTAAAACTCCCCAAAACAACCCAAATTCAAGTACCTCTCTCTTTGGAACCTCCTGGGCCATCCGGTTAGAGCTCAGCTTAATTTTATCTCAATCAACGGTGCAAAAGTAGAAGTCATTTCTAACATGCTCAAAGGAGTTGGAGTCTGAGTTTGGAGCTATGATTCAACACCCCTTAAAATATTGTTGTAATAGCAAGAACATTGCTGTCCCATCGGTATACTATTTGATCATTAAGAGGCGGGCTGCTTCAACTCTCCATAAACCGGGCAAATTAGGAAACAGCATTACACCAGACAGATTGTTGGAGGAAAGAAGAATACAAAAAGGAAGGAAGAAAGATAAGAAACAGAAGACTGGTACCGTAAATTGCAAAGTTCAATGTTTTGAGAAATGTACCTCACCTATTCAATATTTAGAGTGTTAACGTGGCCGATTTCGATACTACGTTACTGCGATAAACGATGCTCATTTCTTTCTGCAAATCTCAGTACAAGCGTCCTTACGTGAATCTCTCTCTCTCTCTCTCTCTCTCTCTCTCTCTCTCTCTCTCTCTCTT
>NW_004797285.1:612004-626290 GCF_000002075.1 Aplysia californica | reverse complement strand
GGCCATCCTGCACCCTCTCCCCAGTCCCCTCCCCCCACCCGAAGACGAAAAACGGTATTCATTAATAGTGAAGGAAGTCTCGTCCCGTTTTTATTAAAAGAACAGTCAATTCTGTCGTAAAGTTCTTTCTGTGTCCCAGAAAAAAACCCACACACGTGTGCTTCTAGATTGCACACTGTCATGGCCTCCACTCCGTGCTCTCTGTTAAAATTACACAGAGAAACATGCGCACCACGGGTCGCACCATTACACCCAAAATGAAAAGCAAAACACCCATCTCGCAGTGTTTTAGTAAGTACAGCACATTTTCCCTTCCTTTGCACTTCAGTTTTGCAGAAGTTTTCCAAAGCTTTCAAACGCATACGGTCAAATGAGAGCTCCGAAGTAAGAACACTATGGGCCGTGCTATTTTGTCTAGATTAAGGACTACACACCAGTCGAGCTATAGTCGAGTGCTCGAGGCACATTCAGACCCTGCTTTTCATGTTGGCACAATTGGTGCCCTTCATAGCGAAACAGAAGTATGTCAGAGCGGACGGCCAAAGGCATTATAATACAAGTCAGTGTACTGAGCAGATATGCTGGGCCGGAGCCGGAGTACAAATAGTGGGTTCTCTTATGCGAGGGAATACAGTGTTCCGCTCTCATTAGATAGGCCCCGGGTTCGAATTCGCATAAGAAAGGAAAATGTTCGTCACCAAAAACTTCTCCCTTCACCTTTTTACCTGCTCTCTAACAATGTTTTGTCGTCTGCTTTCGTCTCCACTTTCTGCCCCCACCCCCTTTCCTCCTTTGCCCCTCCTCTGGGCTCTTGACTCTGTCTGCATCTTTTCTACAGCTCCATCTTGACTCCTTCTTACTGCTCTCTTTCTGTCACACCCCTGATCTTATGGTAGATAAGATCGAACACCTAGCCTTCTTGGTTATATGCGAAAAGTACAAATACATCTTTTGCTGCTCACAATTACTCGAAAAAGTTCAGCCTCTCCTTTATTTTTCTTCTTTCTGTTTCTAAGCAGTTCAGTGCCTTTAGAAACAGAGGGCAAAAGTAATAAACAATTAAAGCAACAGCACCTCATGGCGTCAAACACAAGGCATTATCCAATTTCAGATCGGTCGGAACTGATTTGTTCCCAAATTTAATCAAAGCTACTTGAGCCGTGAAATGAAAGCGTCTTCGAATTATCTTTGCTTTTTCTCAAAGCAAGGAGGAAAGCTAAACTAGAACATAGGGATAGCCTAAAGGTTACTTGTAACCATGAATGTTTCATTGCAACCTATAATCCTTCAATGGATATATCAAAATAGTTACTAATTAAAGTTAAGAAGAGTTGGGCTGCTTTGACCGTGCCAGTCGAGGCCAACCTGGTCTAAAAGGGATACAACTTCCAGCAGATAGTCAAAAACACAAGATTTATTTTTAAAAACTTTGCGAAATCGTTTTCTGTGTGCAGTGGCAATGGGCCTAATCGTTTTTGTTACACCAAAGATTTCGGTTTCTACCGATAAAAAATCATCTGTTCACTCGCGTATTTCTGGGTATATCTGGAGGGGTATGAGAGTTCAGATGTATAATTATTATAAATGTTCACTTGCTTAGAAGCTTGATCCATACCTCGGTTGTCTCTTAATTCTTCTGGCTTCACTCAATGATCGATTCAAAGTGCATTCTTTGTGCTTACGTCAGACAGTACCCTGGGAAATTCTGTCCGTGGGTATATCATTGCCCTCCCCCCCTGTCAAATTTTGTTTTAATGTTCTATGCCTAGAACGACACGATTTAAGGCCCCATCCGGGCAAACTATTTTAGCCTGCTGTCAGGGTCAACTCGCCCCGAATGAGATACGACATCCTAGCAGGTAGACTTAAAGCCTTGATTGAAAAACTTCCCAACTAAGGAATTGAACTAGTGTCTTCTGCATGTAACAGTGAAGAGCATGATCATTACCTTAAAGATGCGGCACAGCTTTATTTGGAAACAGGTGAGTTGGGTGAAAATAATTTTGTAAATATACTCAATGAGGTTTAATATGCTCTTATTAACCGCTGGGGAATCATATCAACATAATTGAACCGCACAACCCTCCTGACCTACAAACCCCTAAAGCCAAAACAGAAAAGACCATTTTTCGTCACTACTCATCACCAAAAGCTACCTAAGGTACATAAAATCCACAGCCAACACAAAAGCATCTTGGAAAAATCAGACAAAATGAAAGCCTGCTTCCCCGACCCTCCTCTGATTGCACTTCGCCAGCCTCCTAATCTTGGCAACCTCCTCATTCGCACTAGAGCAGTAACACCCACGTCCTCACTTCCGGTAAACCCATGTTCCCCGCCTCAAAATTATCCTTGTCAAAAACCTAGATGCAAAACATGTGCCTACATGAAAGTAACAACTTTGTAGAAGGCCCCCACTTTAAAAGAAAACTTTCCCACAGCATCACTTGTGAAACCAAAATTGTAATCTACTTCATATCCTGTAAAGTCTGTCCAGCTCAATATGTAGGTCAAACTACCACCACACTAAGAGCTAGGTTTAATAACCATAGGTATTCAGTCCATAAAAACTCCAGCACACCAGTTGGCCAACATTTCAACAGTCATGGTCACAATGGTACCTCCGATTTGCAGCTTCAAGGAATTGAAATAGTCCAATATCCTACTAAAGAAAAACTTAACCAAAGAGAATCAATGTGAATTTGGAACTTGGGGTCTCACAAAATTCTCACTGGCCTTAACATCGACGAGCCCCATTTTAAGGACCTAAAATTTACAACGTAACGTACTATTCACCCCTTATGTTCCTGCAACACCCTCCCTTTGGCCCTGCCTTTCTGTTATACTCCTTACCTCCACGTACTAGTTCTCTCTCTCTCTCTCTCTCTCTCTCTCTCTCTCTCTCTCTCTCTCTCTCTCTCTCTCTCTCTCTCTCTCTCTCTCTCTCTCTCCACTTTTTTCCTTCGTGTTTCCCCTCCTCTAGCCTTTTCGACTCATTGATTGTGTTCACCGCACCCTTCTGTTATTATATTCCTTACTTCCACGCACCTTTCCACCCCCCCCCCCCTCTCTCTCTCTCTCTCTACCACTTCTGGCTTCAGTGTTCCCTTCTCTCCGGCGATTTGTACTCACCGCTCCTTTAAATATTCAGACATTTATGTACGCACTTTAGTTTTTATAGCCTGTGTATATGATGATGATGATGGAGATATTTCCGATATTGTGCAAACCACACCAATACGTAACTTATAGTGAACACTTTGTTGCTGTGGCGTCATCACCCATTTATTTTTCTCAAATACTATGTTCCTGATGAAGCCTTATTGGCGAAACGTTGAACTGTGAAATATATTTTTTTTTTTGGAAATACAACAAGGTCTTAACTGTTTTAATACCTTCTTTATACAATGATGATGATGATGATGATGATGATGATGATGATGATGATGATGATGATGATGATGATGTATAATTGTGTGGGTAAGAGCCAATCTTGACATCTATTTCAGGGGTGAGACTTCCGATTTCAACGTACATCTCCTATACGCCAATGAAAAATAAGAATAAAAAACAAAGCAAAACACAAAAAAATAATTGATGAGTGATAGAACGTTCCAACAAAAAATGAATGCGGAATAAGTGAAATATTCTACTGGAAATCGTCAGCCAAATGTTTTGCTATCAAAACCAGATGTTGAGAACGCCCCTTGTTTTCCAGCTCAGGTCAACGGAGGAACAAGCTGACGTCATAGCCTCAGGCAGATGTACACAACTTTGTGTGGCACCATGGTGAAATCAGACTCTCGTCAAAATAATTATATCGAAGAAAACGACATATTATTTTTTTGCCCGTTCGGGAATTTCTTCAGAAATTATTTATTTAGCTCAGCACCTTTCAAGTCTCTTTATAAACATTTTTGTATGTTATTAATTGAAAAATGTTGATCAAAGGCACTAGAAAACAAAAATCAAAATACACAGTTTCTAAGGAGACTCAAGCTTTGAAAGTCCCTAAACGTTGGTTTCCGTTTAATTTCCTCTCTTTTTTTATTCTCTCACACCCGGCAACCCCCACTTCTTTTAATCGAAAATATCTCTACTCTAATTAAACATACTATGGGTATTCATTTTCATCAAAAGTTAGAGAAGTGAATAAGCTTTAAGATGATATCATTAACTTAATATTCCCAAAATTGACGAGCGCCAGATTTTACCGTGTCGTGGCACATTTAATTGTTAATTGGATCTAGAACAAAGCATTAGAGTAAAATAATACAACTCTACCTGTTGTGCGCGTTCATGTGAGATTATACGAGACAGTCTATTTATTGTCAATCCATTGTTTGTTTTGTTTGTTTATCATTTTCAAGCTCTCTGTTTATATTTACCTCTCTGTTAATATAATATATTTTGTTAACCGGCGCATGTGGTGTAGTGGTCACCTGCTTCACTGTCGCAAGCAAAAGACAAGACTTGGGTTTTCGTATCGGGAAGGATTTTTTGGTTTTGTTTGTTTTTTAATCAAGTATCTCTGTTTTTGTGCATGGACGGAGTGTCCCTCTTTGTGAGGGCTGACCCTGACATAGAGTGACAGGGGGTTCTCGTGGTCTAGAGGTTACTGTGTTTGCCTCTTACTCTATAGGTCCCAGGTTCGAAACCTCTCATCGACGGAATATTTTCTTCTGTCAATTCCTTTCCTGCTCTCTAACCAGGTTTGTCGTTTGCTTTCGTTTCCACTTTCTGCCCCTCACCCCCCCCCCCCCTCTTCCCCCTCCTCTGGGCACCTCGCTCTTTCTGCGGCTTTTCTACTGCTACTCCGTAGCTCCATCTTACTACTGTCTAGACGTCTTTCAGTAACACCCGTGGTCTTCAATCTCTGACCATTCTTTAGGGGTAGGTGCCTCGATTCGCTCATTAATGGAATACTACTATAGTTAAGTGGGTTGGTGCATGTAAAGTTTCTCTGCACTAGCCTCTGTATTGAAGTGCAAAATATTGACTAGTCTCTAAGTCTTTTTATCTTTTACCTCACTTTTCGAACAACCCTCATACTGTTCATATTTTTCTTTTCTTATGTCTTTTTATTTTAGGACGCAATATTTGATCGGACAAGGAGCGACAGAATGAGAATAATCATCCAAACACTGACAAAATGAGGAAGAAAAATTATTCATCATCATCATCATCCAGTGCCAGATCTATGACAGACATCGGCGATCATGATTTTGCATTCATTCCTTTGCTCGGATGCTCTCAGAAAAGCTACGTTTCCCTGATCTTTTCCTGTTACCCATTTATTTAGGTTCCCTAAGTATGTTGTTCTGGGCCTACCCCTGCCTCGCTTGCCCTCAATTTTTCCAGTGAGAGCTAAATGTGCAAGACCCTTATGTCTATTCAGGTGTCCCAAAAACTGCATTTGTCGTTTCCTGATTGTTTTTAACATTGAGCGTCCCACGTGGGCTTCATCAAGCACTACTTCATTTGATTTCTTTTCCTTCCACGATACTCTTAGCAGTCTCCTAAGAAACCACATTTCTGTTGGCTCTATTTTATTTTCACTGTCTTTAGTGATTGTCCAGCATTCACAGCCATATAGAAGTGTTGACCAAACATAGCATTTCAGGACTTTCATTTTGGTGTTCATTGATATGTTTCTATTTTTCAGGATTGGGCTCATTTTATTGAAACCAGCCTTAGCCATTGCAGTTCTCCTTTTTATTTCTGTGGAAGATTTGGCATCAGATGTTATCATATATCCTAGATATTTAAACTGTTGGACTTGTTTGATCTTTTCACCTTTGCTAATGAGATTACAACTAGGATTTGCTGCTTTTTTGGATATTACCATGCATTCTGTTTTCTTTACATTCAACCATAATCCTTTACGTTCACTTTCTTTTACAACAGTATCTAGAAGCAATTGAAGGTCTTTTTCGGAGCCTGCTATTAAAACCGTGTCATCTGCATACCTGATGTTATTAAAATTTTCTCCATTTACTTTGAGGCCTGGACATTCTTCTATGTTTCTAAGGATTGTTTCACTGTACATGTTAAAGAGGTCTGGTGACATAACACATCCTTGCCTCACTCCTCGCCTAATCTGCTTATACTCACTGTATTCTCCATTAATTCGTACAGCAGCGTTTTGATCCCAGTATAAATTTCTGATAATTCTTAGGTCTTTTCCATCTATGTCTAGTTTTTACAGTATTTTAAATAGCTCATCAAGTCTAACTTTATCGAACGCCTTTGAATAATCTATGAAGCATAAATACAGATCTTTCTGTGCTTCAATACATCTTTCCATTAACATTAGTAAGGTGAATATAGCATTTCTGGTGCCCTGAAAAATTATTATTCGAACTAAAACGCCATATTCCTTGGCGATGTCATGACAAACTCTACCATAACAGTCAGCCCAGGTTGAGTGGTCTGGTAATTAGCCAACAATCTGAACACCCAATCGCCATCGATGTCAAGAGGAAGAACAAATTGGTTTATCGTTCGGCCTCCGAAATCATAAATAGTTGTATAAAAAGCTTAAAAAACAACGACGCAAAAAATAGCCCTGTAATGTTACATCATAGGCTGTGCACACTGGCGTATTTATTCCAGTTCACAGTAAAGGCACTTTCTTTTCTTTTTTTCTTTTCTTTTTTTCTTTTTTTCTTCCGCTTGTACCCTGGGGTGTCGCGGGGAGACACAGGTGTCTGTCTGCAGCAAGTCGTGTGGCCTGTAGGAGGGACATCCCATGATCTTTAAGGGTGTCTGCCACAGATTCACTCCATCGTCGCCTTGGTCTTCCTCTGGCTCTCCATCCAGAATATTTAATGTTGTATGCTCTCAGAGCTGGATGGTTTGAGGGCATCCGCGTGAGGTGTCCGAACCACTTGACCTTTTGTTTTTCAATGTGTGGTAGAACTGGTGTTGCTCCCACGGTGTCCCTTATGACTTCATTTTTAATTTTGTCTCTTCTTGTTTTGTTGACCGCTCTTCTTAAGCATTTCATCTCGCATGTGACCAGTTTCCTCTCTAGGGCTTTTGTTAGAGTCCATGTCTGGCACTGATATGTGAGCGTTGGAAGGAAAATGGCGTTGATGAGCTTCGCCTTGGTGCTCATGGGGATATTGGGATGTTTCAGGAGAGGGCCCAGTTGGTAGCTGACTGCGTTGGCTCTCTGGCATCTAGTCTCTATCTCTCCATCTAATTTTCCATTTTCTGTGAAAATGCTGCCCAAGTATTTGAATTCTCTGCTTTGTTTTAGTTGGGATCCATTGATGTTGATATCCACTTTACCTGGTCTCCTGCTAATTGTCATGACTTCGGTCTTGCTTATACTGATCTTCATGTCATATTTTTCGCAGCTGGCATTTAGTTGGTTTATATGCTCCTGTAGCTGAGTCTTGTTGTTAATCATTGCCAGGTCATCTGCAAACATGAGTTCGTTGAGTGCCTCTGGGTCTGGATTGGCCTCTTTTGTTATCTGGTCCATGTAGATCACGAAGAGCAGAGGGGAGAGATTGCAGCCCTGTCTCACTCCGGATGTTACTGGAAACCAGTCCGATGTTCCACTGGTAGTTCGGACAGCGCTTCTGCTGTTGGCATAGATAGCCCTGATGTTGTCTAGCAGTTGTCCCTTGATGTCGTACTGCTCTACGATCTTCCATAGCTTGTCCCTATTTACTCGATCAAAGGCTTTTTCTTGATCCACAAATACGAGGTGGAGATCTTTGTCGTATTCCAAAGCCCTCTCACACAGTTGTCGGAGTGCGAAGATTGCATCAGTGCACCCTCTTCCTTTTCTAAAGCCAAATTGGGCGTCACTGAGAAGATGTTCGGTTTTTGCGCGTGTACGTCGCTCTAGGATTTTTGCATACATTTTCCCCACATGACTGAGAAGAGATATGCCTCTATAGGTGTTGCAGTCTTTCTTGCTGCCCTTTTTCTTCCATATTGGCACCACTATCGCATTTTGCCAGTCTGCTGGCACTTTTCTTTCTTTCCATGCTTTTTGGAAGATGATTGTAAGCCAATGTATTCCGGTTTCGCCGCATGCAAGGATGGCTTCGGTTGTGATGCCATCATCTCCAGCTGCCTTGTTCTTTGGACTAGTTTTCAGTGCTTCTCTCACTTCACTCTCCAGGATGGTAGGTTCTGAGTGCTCAGGGTAGTTGGCGGTGAATGGGCACTATGTGTTTTGTGCCTGTACTCCTGATGGGTTTAGTAGTTCTTGAAAATATTCTTCCCATCTTTTTATTATTTCTTTCTCTTCGTGCAGAGCTTCTCCATTAGTATCGTTGATGACAGTGGTGGGTACATAGGATTCGTCTCTCGTTCTCATTGTCTTTACCTTCTTGTAGAACTCTCTTGGTGAGGTCTTGCAGGTTTCACTTAGTTTTTCGCCATACTGGGTCCATGACTTTTCTTTTGATGTTATAACGACTTTCTTACTGTGTCTTCTTGCAAGTCTATATTTAATGTAGTCCTCTTCGTTTTTTGACGTGACCCATACATTATACAGTCTCTTTTTTTCCTTGATAGCATCTTTAACTTCTTCGTTCCACCAGGCTGTTGCTTTTCTGTATTTTCCTCTTGTTTTCTTGGTACCACAGACTTCTTTCATTGTGTCCAGGAGAGTTGTTTTGAAGGTATCCCAAGCTTCCTCTACGGTTAGTATTTTAGAGTTGATAGAGCCTAGTTTTTCATTTAACGTGCTTCTGATCTGAGCCTGCACCTGATCATCTCCAAGTTTATGCATATTTAGTCTCTCTTGCTGTCTTTTATGTTTTTTGGGTTTTCTTTCTTTCTTGGTGGTCAACGTTGTGATGATTGGCCTGTGGTCTGTGTCCAGGCCTGCATTGGGGATGGCTCTTGAGTCTGTGATTGTGATCCGCATTCGTGTTCTCGTTAATATGAACTCGATCTGTGATGAGACCATGATGTTGTTCCATCTGTACCAGGTGTAGATCTGAGAGGCTCTGTGCTGGAAGAAGGTGTTGGTGATGAATAAGTCGTGCTCTGCACACAGTTCCAGTACATGGTTGCCGTTATAATTGCATGGTGTTCTGTGGTCACTGTGTGGACCCAGGTGTTTTGTCCACGGTGTTCTTCTCTCTCCGACTCTTCCGTTGAAGTCTCCCATTACATAAAGGTCTTCCTCGTCTGGGATGTTGCTAATTAAGTCCGAGAGTTGTTCGAAGAAAGAGTCCTTTTCTTCGTCTGAGTAGGAGTCGTTACACGGTGCATACACCTGAATGTAGTTTGTGGTCTTTTTGCCCTCTCTAATGCTGATTTTGATGAGTCTTTCAGAAATGAAGTCCGTATTCAATATTTCCTTTGCTTTGTCAGGGTGTATGATGAAACCCACACCGTGTTCAGCTCTTTGTTCTTTTCTTTCCCCACTCCAAATGAGGACAAAGTTAGAGTGGATCTCTTTTGTGCCTGTCCCTTTTTTCCTGATGTCTGTAATGCCCATGATGGAGATCTTGTTCTGGGTCATGAACTCCACTATCTCAGGTTCTTTATTTGTCAAGCTGCAAATGTTCCAGGTCCCTATTTTTTCATTTTTTCTTGATCGTTGTCCACTTTTCTCGCCAGGTCGTTTTCCGTTTTGATCAGTCCGTTTGTGTCTCCTTATGTTTTCTTGAGCAGTGTTTACATCCACTGCCGGCCTGCTAAGCCAGTCGCAGTTTCACCAGAGCCCCGTTGGCCAGCAACGTTTCGGGGTGACCCGGGTCGGACTTCACGGCAAGCGTAACGCCTCAATGACATAAAGTCACACCGTACTTCACCCAGACCCAGCTATCCCCTACTTTGTCCTGTTTCCATCTCCCACGGCGTGGACGAGGGGTTGGACTTCGAGAGATAGTAAAGGCACAATCTAAACCAAATGAAGGGCACAAGTGAAAGGTTCCACACGCACTCGACTGTCGTGAGACTGGTGTTTTACGCTTCATTTGGGCGTAATGGCGCGGCACTTGGTGTGCCCCCTCGTCATTATAGAGAGCACAGAGCGGTGGCCATGACAGTGCAGTCTAGGAGTGCATAAATCTCTGAAAACAGACATATTTCTTGTGCTATAAATATAGCTGTTACGTGATTTCTCAAGAGAACCAGCCTCTTTCAGCGTCTATAGTTTTTAGGCCCTTGAGAATTTTATAATAAAAGGAGTATAGATTCTAAGGCCGGATTCTATTATCACGCAGCATCTCTTATACAATATGATGATTGTAAATTCTTATGCACAGCCCTTCCAAAAACCTATAGATCTACAATAAGGTTGCTTAATTAAGGAGGCAGAATGCTTCAACTGTGCATGTCAGGCTCAACCCGGGCTGAGGGTTGACACAGCATTTCAATATACTGACGGAGATATCTCATAAAATAACTTCTATTTCAGGAAACTTAACTCTTCTGCGTTCATCGGTGAAGTTTCTTACCGCTACCCTCTGAGGTGTGTGGTGATCCCATGTCTTTTAAAGAAAACGTTTTTACACCTCCATCGACATAATTTAAATCATATACGACGCAGGCTTCCGACCCTGTCTGTCCAGTCAACCCGGGCTGAGTGGGAAACATCCCAGCAGGAAAAAGACCAAGCTACTCGATAAAAATCCTACCCACTCGGAATCGAACTTGGATCTCCTGCTTGCAACAGCGAAATGCGTCCAGCAGATAGATGGAAATACTAGGAAAGAAACCTTGCAACAAGGGAACTGAACTTGCGTCTGCAGTGTGCAATGGTGAAGCGCCCCACCGCTACACCACAGACACCAGTGATATGGATTTAATGCCCCTTTCAACACTGTAAGGTCGTTCGAGAACAGAAACCTACTAGCTCAACGTCCACCTCTGACAGGACGGAGCCAATCAGGCGAGAGCCTTAAACACTCTCCAGACAACGAACAATCAAGAACGCCCGGTCAGGGATTTGAACCCGGTCCATCCTACCAGCATGATACCGACAAAACTAACGGTATTGCATATAATGATATACAATTGGTGATAAAAGATTGTAAGACCACACATTTATCATACGCATACACTCGAATTTTGATACCAAATAATAGTATTGAAAAAAGCATCATAGTCATAGACTTGTTTCCCCTTAATCAGTTCCAAATTGAATCGAATGGTGTCCTCATCATCCAGTACTAGATCTGCGACAGACATCGCGATCACGGTTTTTCTTTCATTCCTTTGTTCGGATGCTCTTAAGAAAACGTTTCTGATCTTTCCCCGTTATCCATTTGTTTAGGTTCCCTAAGTAGGTTACTCTGGGTCTACCCCTGCCTCGCTTGCCTTCAATTTTGCTAGTGAGAGCTAGATGTTCAAGACCGTATGTCTATTCAGGTGTCCCAAAAACTGCATTTGTCGTTTCTTGATTGTTTTTAACAGTTAGCTTCCCACGTGGGCTTCATCAAGCACTACCTCATTTGAATTCGTTTCCTTCCACGATTTTCTCAACAGCCTCCTAAGAAACCACATTTCTGTTGCTTCTATTTCAGTTTCACTGTCGTTAGTTATTGTCTAGCATTCCCAGCCATACAGAAGGTTTGACCATAAATAGCATTTCAGAACTTTCCTGTTGGTAATCATAGAGATGTTTCTATTTTTCAGGATTGAACTCATTTTATTGAAACTAGCCCTTGCAATCCTCCGTTTTATTTCTGTGAAACATTTGGCATCAGATATTATCATATATCCTAAATATTTCAACGGTTGAACTAGCTTGACATTTCAACATTTGCTAATGAGATTACAAATAGGATTTGCTGCTTTTTTATATTTCCATGCATTCTGTTTTCTTCACATTCATCAATAATCCGGTGCCTCAATAGTGTACAGAAATTACGGCACAGCGCGCGGTCAAGGATATAATATATATCTATGATCGTACGTTAAAGTTGTTTTCAACTATTATTTTATTGTATTGAAGCTCATATTGCAATAGAAATGGGTTTCAGTGTTCTCCTATCTTTTATTCCTCAGCCCATTAGACACTTTACCGTCGCACGAAGAAGACTTGAGATCGTTTTCCGCGTGTGGAAGATTTTGCTTGTTTGTTTGATTTGTTTGGTTCATCGTTTGTTTCATGTCAAGCTTCAGAGTTTGTCCACTGGGGTGTTGCATCCCTCTCAGACCTGATTGGTCTTTAAATGCAGGGTCAAAGCAGCCTGCCTTCTGAATAAACCATGTCACGACGCAGTGGAATCAGGCGCTTGTCAATTTGTGGGCATGTGGAATTATTGGTATCTTATTCTTAAAGCGTATTTATTTGTCTTGCCCTCGATGAAAATAACATTCATTTATCTTGCATAGAACTAGAGATATTTGAGAATGAAGGAGGTAGGGAAAGCTTGGTTTCAGAGGAAAAATTGGCCAGAAAATGGCCGCCAAAATCTGGCAACTTCTAGACCTATAGCTTGAGAGTCATTGAAAACTAAGAATGTACATGTATATTCTAAGAGTTAAGTAAAATTCGCATAGAAATATGTTTTTATATGTATAAAAAAGTTGTTTAGAAAAAAAAGAAAATTTCAAAAAAATATTGTCAACCTGGAGGGAAAATGCCTGTTTCTTCGATTTTATCATTTTGACGAGCGCGTGATTTTACCACGATGCCTCACATATTGTGTTGTAATTAAGTAACAGTTAGGCCTCTTTCAACAGTTAGGCCCATTGAAAGGCAGGACCTCAAAAGTTAATGCCAGTCTCCAACAGCAGAATTGACCAAGCCTGGTGGAGAGCCTTGAAATGTCGAAAAAGTCCAAGTTAGAAAACACACCCATTAAGGATTTGAATTATGGACTTCTGCGCTGGCAAAGCTGATGTTTATACCTTTTTTTATAATGAAGGTGGGTTTCTTTTCTTCCCCCCCCCCCCCCCCCCCCATGGGCACAAATTAAACCATTTAGGAGATATAATATCCCAGCAGAAAGACCAAGGTACGGGATAAAATGTTCTCCCTATTCTGAAATCGAACACCATTCCTCTGCGTGCGACAGTGAAGCGCCTATCGCTACACCACAGGCGCCTGGCAGTTAAGCTAATGATGAAAGAAAAGGACAAAGGGTTGTTAAAAAAAGTTATTCGGCAACATTTAGTTTTCGAACTTTGACTCCCCACGAGCAAGCGCACGTAGTCAACATCAAAAACAGCACACATTGGCCAGCCCTGATTACGAGCCCTGGTAATTGGCCGAGGATCGCGACCAGGAACCGTAATCGATGTCACTAGGCGGAACAAATCGGGTTACTCTTGCGCGTGCACACATCGTTATCTCCCCTGAGCGATTAGGCCAAAGATAGAAATGCCTCATTTTGTTGTCAAATCGACCGCTGCTGCTCTTATCATCTTCTTCTTTTTGTATTTTCTGTTTAAGCTTCATGCTGTTCAGTTGGTTTCGGTTCTCTTAAGGACAAAGGGAAACACTGTCTTGTTCTTTTTATGCTCAAGCAAGTTCCCTTTAAAGTCACCAGGGCAGTGCCTGGGAGACGTTGTAATATTTGTGTGAGATTGTTTGTTTGTTGTTGTTGCCTTTTCTGGGTTTTTGTATGGTAAGGGTGAGGTTCGACGTAATAAGCTATTTCCCATCCCCGTAAATACCCAACCCGCATAACACTCCAAAAAAGGAAACTATATGAACATGGAAACCGTTGCGTGGGCATACTCGTCCAGTCCCGAATGCATAAACGAATTAGGAAAAATAGAAAATTCACTTTTTTCCCCTCCCATGACTGCAGGCAGCTGAGGAGTTGAGTTAACACATTTGGGGGCGGGGGGGGGGATCATAGCAGCTTTGCTTCCAAGAATCCCATAAGCCAGTTCAGCCTGGTCTCCTGTGGGGTCTTCAGCTCGATCCTGTGTCCAGGTACAACTGACCAGGCAGGTCAGAGTTTAAAACTGCGAGAAGCCGAAAAAGAAAAACACTTTAACCTACCGTCCCATCGACCCCACACGACTTCTAGAAAGGGACAGCATCTCCTCGGCATCCATCTAACCACCATCGTCATTTTTTTTTCAGGGTGGGATAAAAAAAATTCAAGTAATTAATGAAACCAGTCAGGCGTGCACTGTCTCATCACTCTCGCTCGCCGAAGAGATATAAGAAACTGACAGGACTTGATGGGAAGATAAAAGATAAATAATATGATATAAGAACGATGTGTGCAGTGATCATAAAATGTTATACCCCCCTCCCCTCCCACACATACATTTTTTCTCTGTATCTCTATATCTCTTCCCCATCTCTTCCATCCCAACCGCCCCCCCCCTCGCTCTCTC
>NW_004797285.1:604887-608330 GCF_000002075.1 Aplysia californica | reverse complement strand
CACTCTCTCTCTCTTTCCCAACCTCACAACTTGTCTTTTCCTTCTCTAACCCCTCTTTCTCCATATCCCTCCACCCTTCTTTCCTGTATCTCCCCACATTCTCTTTCTCTCTCCCCCTCCCCCCTCACCTCAATCACTCGGAAGCCTTTCCTTGAGCCCACAAACTACTGATGGACCCGGCTGAGCTTACAGTCGGACAGATGTTACTGTACTCACCTTCTCTCACTAGAGGTTTGGAGTAGAAAACCATCGCTTAGCGGCATTTGGTCTTTGAACTCAAGGTAAGGTAACTCCCGTCGTGAATACCCCAAGGGAGTCTATTATTTCCTATGTCTACACGAATCTGTTGTTTGTGGGTGGTTGGTGGGTTCCCTCGAGTGGCTTGATCCTTCATTCCTATCAAACAGCTATCGTCCCCATCATTACTTCTTTTTTGTTGTTTGTTATTCTCTTGTAACACCTCTAATCTTCGGCACTAATATGACCTTATTGTGTTACAAGTGCTGTAAAACTCTTTGATCAAAGGAAAGAAGAATTTCCCAGAGTGAGCTTGCAATTCATTTTCAAGACATCATTTTTCGGAGACATTTTTCTGGGTGTTTGAAGACCTATATCTTCAAGCAGATACAGGGGGCTCTCGTGACCTAGAGGTTAAGGTGTTGGCCTCTCATTCAAAGGTCCCGGGTTCGATTCCGGGTAGCGACCAAAAAATTTTCTTCTCTAAAATTGTCTCCTTTCACATCCTTTCCTGGTCTCTAACAATGTTCTGTTGTCTGCTTTCATTTCCACTTTCTGCCCCCACCACTTCACCTCCTTTGCCCCCTCCTCTGGGCTCATGACTCTTTCTGCAGCCTTTCTACTGCTACTCCTTGGTTCCTCCTTACTGCTGTCTTTCTGCCACACCCCTGATCTTCTGGTAGGAAAGATCTACACCTAGCCTTCTCGGACAAGGGCGAAAAATCTCGGAGGGCCCGTGTGCAAGTTGCGCACGTTAAAGATCCCTTGGTGGTCTAAAATCGATAAGAGTAGGCTTCGGCCGCCACCCGGGCAAAATTCAAAAATTTCCTACCAACGAAAAAGTATTAGGTGTGTCCTGCGCGCTCATATGACCTTATGCAGTTGCGAGCGCCGTAAAACCCTATACTAAAACAAAAAAAAGCAGATACAGCAAGGTGGCGTCGATGGTCAAGTGATTAGGCTACCGGACCCGTAATCCTGAGATTGCGAGTTTCTTGGGTGCTTGAGCCTCAGCCAGGCCCGAATTATGTCCTTGGGAAAGGCACTTTACACAAATTTACTATTTAGCTCAGTCCCTTTGAAGACGGACATTAGGCTCGGAGGTCCTGCCTCTTAAACAACTTAATAGTGTTGATAGGGGCGCTTATTTTATATCATTTCATTTTCCATAACGATGACCCCAAACAAAACACTCTATGGAAATTACAAAGAGCACACGGCAAAAGCAAAACAATGTTGACTATCCCAATGAAAGCGGTCATCAGACAAAGTGTTATGTAGATTGTGAAATAATCCTGTGCATGAGGGAAAGGGAGGCAGGGTGGGGGTGGAGGTAGACAGCTTAGAAGAAGAAATATAGTTAAGGTTGGCTTTGGGTTAATTAGTCCTCGCTTTATTTATCATAACGTTCTTCCAATTTCCCAAGGGCAATAATTATGCCTAACGGGGCACTATTCAAAGAGAAATCCGTGGGAGAGTTATCGTGACTGCATTAGTCAGAGGCACATTTTCCTGGTCATTGAACCCTCACTTTACAACAGAGAAGGCGTTCATCAGTTTCTCTTTGATATTTTGTGAAAGCCGCCTCCTCTATTTTTTTTTCTTCGTAATTCACCCATTTCTTCCTTTCTTCCTGCTCTTCCTACCGCCTCTTCTCTCGCCCCCACCCCCACCCCCATCCCTCTCTCTCTATCTCTCTCTGTCTCTCTCTTTCTCTCTTTCTTCCTCTCTGCCTCTCTCTCTCTCTCTCTCTCTCTCTCTCTCTCTCTCTCTCTCTCTCTCTCTCTCTCTCTCTCTCTGCCCCTCTGCCTCTCTGTCTCTTTCTATTTTCTCTTACTCACTCACTCACTCACTCACTCACTCACTCACTCACTCACTCACTCACTCACTCACTCATTCACTCACTCTCTCATTCACTCACTCTACTTCCAAGATCGCTCTCGTGTTTAGAGGTTACGATGTTTGCCTCTCATTCAATAAGTCCCGGGTTGAAAAACCTGGCATGGACGGAAAATTGTCTTCTCTAAAGTGTTCTCCGTTCACCCCCTTTCCTTCTCTCTACGCATGTTCTGTCGTCTGATTTCGTCTCACTTTCTGCCCCATTCCCCATTTTGCCCCCTCATCTTGACTCCTGGCTCTTTCTGCAGCCTTTCTACTGCTACTCCTTGGCTCCTTCTTACTGCTGTCTTTCAGCCCCATCCCTGATCTTATGGTGTGTAAGATCTAACACCTAGCCTTCAAGGATAAGGGCAAAAAAGTCTTGGAGACCCCGTGTGCAAGTAGATAGAATCCCTTATTGATCCAGAATCAATAAGAATAGGCTTCGGCCACTATCCGTGCAAAAATTCAAAAGAAATTCATATCAAACAGAAAATGTGTCCCGTGCGCTCATATGACCTTATGCAGTTGCGAGCGCCGTAAAACGCTTACAAAATACAAAAGAAAAAAAAACCCCACTTGCTCACTCACTCTCTCACTCACACTCACACATGCACACACTCCCCCCCCCTCTCTCTCTCTCTCTCTCTCTCTCTCTCTCTCTCTCTCTCTCTCTCTCTCTGTCTCTTGAGTTTGCAGTTGAATTTGTACCACTGAAAAGTGCTAGCCTCACCCAAAATGAAGAACTATTGTTTAAACACGAACAAGTGAAAAAAAAAGATTAACTTATTAACTATCTTCGACTCCTTCCGGGAGCATGGAAACGGTGTTCGTGTTATAATAGTCAGGCTATTCTCTGTTGCACACAAAGTGAATTTTGTTCCCGCATAAGGATTTTTTGTATTAATCAAATCTTTTGTCTGACCGCTGGGACGATAGACCCCTTTCAGCTCAGGTTGGCCTTGTGATAGGCAGGATTGAAGCACTCCACCTTCTATATGTCCTGAATTGTGCTGGGCACAGCAACGTAGTGGAAGGAAAATCATTCTTGTTCTTGAGTTACGTGTTTTCAACATGAGATAGTAGACGTGTTCAAACAAAACAATTTTTAAAAAACATTTAAGTACAGAAAGATTAAAGTTATTCCTGGATAAACCACCCCTTACGTATATCATAATTTCACTTACACGTAACAGAGATTCAGAGAGGGACATACAGACAGACACACACACATACTCACACACATACTCACACACACACATGCGCACACACACACACACACACAAACACACACACAAACACATGTAAATTTATACATTATATATATA
>NW_004797285.1:601747-604657 GCF_000002075.1 Aplysia californica | reverse complement strand
TAGAGAGAGAGGAGGAGGGGCGGTTTAGCTGCTGAAACTAAATAAACTAGACGGTTTTATTAGTAAAACACGAGCGTCATCACGTTCTGCGTGATGAAGTGACCAGAGGACAAGAAGAGGAACAGAATTAACGCATGTAGGAGTCACATACGGTAACCTCTTACTATAGGACTTGTGGCATGTTCCCATCGAAGGTAATAATCTGGTTACATTTATATTCGGAAAATCGTTTCATACGTCTTAGAAAAGGTTATTTTTACTGTCACCGATTTTATCCTCATATCGGATTATCTAAACAAAACAAAACAAAAAGCAAATAAATATTTTTTTAATCCCTGATGTGACAAGTGTACTTTATTCCACGCTTTTAATTTCTTTTTTTTTTAATGTTTCAAGTTTTGTTGCGTTTTTAGAAATAGTATAATGCTTATAAAAGGGTGCTATTGGGGATTACGTTTTTGAAAGGACATGTTTTAGAGTCCCTATTTTATTGATTGATTCATTCATTTATTCATTCATTCAGAGAGAGAGAGAGAGAGAGAGAGAGAGAGAGAGAGAGAGAGAGAGAGAGAGAGAGAGCGTAAACAACTAAGATGATTGTTTCCTGTCCTCTTTACCCATTAACCACCTCGTAAATAAAAGTATACCCCTCCCATCTCTCTCCCTTCTCTTCATCACTATATCCCTGCCCTCTTTCGTCTCTTTACAGTCTCCACCCCTCCCAACTCTCTACCTCTCTTTCCTTGTCTGTCTCTCTCTCTGCTCTGTCTCTTTCTCCTTCTCTCTCTCTCGCTCTCTCTCTCTCTCTGTCTCTCTCTCTCTCGTTCTCTCTCACTCTCACTCACTCTCCCTCTCTTTCTCTCTCTGTCTCTCTCTGTCTCTCTATGTTTCTCTCTCTTTTTATCTCTCTGTCTGTCTGTCTGTCTGTCTGTCTGTCTGTCTGTCTGTCTGTCTGTCTGTTTGTCTGTCTGTCTGTCTTTCTCTCTCCCTTCCTCTCTCTCTCTCTCTCTTTCTTTCTTTCTTTCTTTCTCTCTCTCTCTCTCTCTCTCTCTCTCTCTTGCTCTCTGTCTCCCTCTTGTGGCCATATTGTGTCTATATGTGTATTTGTATGTGTGAATGCGTATGTATGTGTGTGCAAAATTCGGGAAAATGTTTCAATGCAAACGTGCGTAGAGTCATCAAAGTAAAATGTATTATAGTGAAATGAGTGTGTTTGTAAATTACATTTTGTTGAGTTGGGTCTGCTTAAAAAATCTGACAGTGCTTAAGTGTCTGTATTCCATTGAAGTTTATAGGTAGTCAGCCTTGATGGTTCTATGTCATCGATCAAAAGCTTAGCAATAATTCCAGTAACGTGGTATATTTATTTCCACGATACCAGCAGGTAAAAAACCAAGCTTTGAAGTCGTGAACCCATGAACACCAAAACTGGTGGAAAACGATAAAACGTTTTTCTTTAAATTTAGTTTGGTTAGTGCCGCTGATGTGGTTGACGGTGTCGTCGCTGTTGTTGTTGTTGTTGTTGTTGTTGTTGTTGTTGTTGTTGTTGTTGTTGTTCTTGCTGCTGCTGCTGTTGTTGTTGTTATTGTTGTTGTTGTTGTTGCTGTTGTTGTTGTTGTTGTTGTTGTTGTGTGTGTGTGTGTGTGTTGTGGCCTATCCGTTCGAAATGTTTGGAGCTCCGAAGAGCGTGCTCTTCGCCTGGGCCACCGCCTCCCTTGTTGTTGTTGTTGTTGTCGTTGGCGGAGTATTTTTAAATAGATTTTTGTATTTGTTCTAGTTTTGGGTTTCTTTTACTAAGATGGCAGCATTCTCAATCCAAAGCTAGGACAATACAGTCAATTTTCTTGTATTTTTTTAGTGCGGTCCTGTTGAGGTTAAAGCATGTTGATATAAGCTTGTGAGCTAAATAAAACGAATGTGAGAAATACATTAACATCACTTTGATAACCTTACGCAATGGTCAACTGTTACCAGAGATGTTAATCCCAGCTATATCTGCCACATCGTAAACGAGATTAGAGCTATAAAAATGTCACTAAAACGTGTGACATTCTTTTTTCAGTTGCCGCTCTGTAAAAGGTTTCAGGGAGGCTTACTAGTGTATAATGGATCGGTTAGGTCCTTCTCAGTCGCACTCAAGAGACCCGAGTTCGATTCCCGAGGGGGGGGGGGGCTTTTATTGAGTATTTGTTGCCTGTGTCGGTCTTTCTGCTGGGATGTTGTAAGTCTCTCAGATTGGGTTGGCCTAGGAAAGCAGGGTCAGAATCCTACCTCGTAAGTGATATGTGCTGACTGGGGCGTAAAAACGCCTTTAAGACAACACTGTGCTATTTTACAAGATTATTGAACATACGTTTTGTAAAGAATGTCTGGCAGAAAAACCTTTTAGTCAACGTTTCTCTAAGTATGAATAATTGAATACATCTTCGGCGCTGAAGGAAGAGTTTCTGGGGTGACAATCTCATGATAGTTTAATAAGCCTAAGTCATAGACTTATACTACTATACTGTCTTAGATAGTTCACTCTGCGATGTTTCTGGCTCATTACGGAGAGCACTATTAAACGAAATTTGAGCCAAAGGAAAAGTAACGGGGGAACAAGCTGAGCGTATTTGACTATAGCCAGATTGGTGTTTTACCGTTGATTTAGACGTAATGGCGTCCCCTGCAGCGATTTTTTTTAAAAACAAAACTGGAAGAGCAGCGGCCATGACAGTTTGCAGTCTGGGTCTAGAAATACATGTATATGGTTTCATTATACAGGTCAGCTGGGACTTTTATTAAAGCTTGCCAATTAACCCCACTCTCTGTGAAGTTTCTCAAGGTGGTTAGGGCATTGGCCGCTGACAGGGCAGGGCATTCTGTCCATCTCAGTACTTAACGGTTGAGAGAGTATGGTTTCTGGGGGGG
>NW_004797285.1:593013-601482 GCF_000002075.1 Aplysia californica | reverse complement strand
TACCTATCTATCTATCTATCTATCTATCTATCTATCTATCTGTATATCTATCTATCTATCTCTATCTATCTATCTACCTATCTATCTATGTATCTCTCTATCTATCTATCTATCTAATGATCCATCTGTCTATCTATCTCTTTCACTCTCTGTCTGTCTGTCTGTCTGTCGGCCTCTGTCTGTCTGTCTCTGTCTGTCTGGCTGTCTTACTCTGTCATGTATGATGTAGTGGTTAGGCACCCCACCATGGTACGCAGTAGACACGCGCTCGACTCATGTAGCATCTGAAAGTGTTTGGGTTTTTTTCAACTATCTTGATCTTTCCGCCTGAATAACTTTCTCAGTGTACGGGTTATTGGCCCTGGTAGACAGGGTCGAAGCAACAACCGTCTATCTAGCTATCTATCTTTCTATCTGTCTATCTATCTATCTATCTGTCATCTATCTATCCATCGATCTATCTATCTATTTACATATATCTCTATCTATCTATCTATCTATCTATTGATCTATCTATCTAACTATCTATCTGTTTGTCTGTCTGTCTGTCTGTCTGTCTGTCTGTCTGTCTGTCTGACTGTCTGTCTGTCTGTTTATCATCTATCTATCTATTTATCGATCTATTCAGGTCTTTTACCATTTTCAAAGAGTTTTTTAAGCACCTATTTCATTTTTTCCTACTCGTATAGAAACCATATTTAAAGGAAAACGTGTTGTAAACTGCTAGTGCTTACTTACATTTTGCTCCACACTTGACCTTGAAGGGAAACTTGCGATGGGAGATAATTAGTATATTACCTTAAGTAATGAGAAGGGCAGATAACTTCCTCTCTGCCCAAACCGTATGCTGCAAAGCAACCAGTCTTGTACTGTAGCTACCCCTGGGCTCGAAGATTAACTTTGTTGAACCGTTATGCCCTTGTATAACGGCTTATGTGGTATAATGGTAAGGCTCTCTCCCTTAGTATACACTCAAACGAAGTTTTTTCTTTTCTCGAGTATCTCTGTCGGCTGGGATTTTGCATTTGATTCAGCTCAGGCCTAACCCTGATAGTGAGGAGCAGAGTCTAAGAAGCCAGCCTCGTAAATATACTAAATTGTGTCGATGGTGACCTAATACATGTACTATTATAATCAGGATAGTGTTAGTATTTAGCTTAGTGTACCGTTTCCACATTCACTTAAAACTTTACTGTCGGCTGTGATGTATCGATTAGGTGCTTTCGCTGTTGCTCGCACGAGACCCTACTTTGATTATCGAGTGGAGAAAATTTTTATCGAGTATCTTTGATTTTTTATATTTTGTTTTGGTTTGTTGTTGTTTTTTCTTTCTTTTGTTGTGTGTGGTTTGTTTGTTGGTTTTTTGTTTTGTTTTTTGTTTTGTTTTGTTTTTATTTTGTTTTGTTTTTTCGTTTGTTTTTTGTTGTTGTTGTTGTTTTTGGGGGGAGGGGGTGTTTGATGGGATGGTGTACCACTTTCCGAGCCAACCTTGATTGTTTAAAGTTTAAAACTCACCCATTAAAAATGTTCTAAAAGTGGGTCAACAATTCAAACCAGAGCCATTTACACAAAAGAATCTCACTCAAGCTTTTTAAAAAAAATTATTACAAGGGAAAAAAAACAACAATTTACTACACCTACAAAAACAAAAAATATCACGAATACGTAGACGTATAACTCACTCTTTGTCCTTGGAGTTGTCGTAACACATTTTGATGGGTTCTGCCTGTCGTGAGCCATCTTGCACGTGTGCTGAACGGGCGCCATAGCCACCGAACTTCAAAGGTTTTCCATGTCTAGTTCGGACATTCCTCGCGAGCACCTGCTTTCTGTCTCTCTCGGTAATCGCCAGTTCGTGAAATCGGCGGGGATATCTGCAATCATTTCTCTGGTTTTCTTTCGGTAGCAGGCCAATCGTTTTGGCATGTGTTAGACTCATTTCTTTTTGGCTTTTTCTGCTGGTCGAATGAAATTTAACAAACATTCATTCTTTGTTTTTTGCTTATTTTCTAAGAAGAATATCTAAAGATAATCGTTTTCATTCATTCATTCATTCGTTCATTCATTCATTTCTTTATTCATTCATTCACTCATTCATTAATGTATTTGTTTAAATACTTGTTTATTCAGGTTTTGCTTTATTCGTTTATTCGTTTGTTGTTTTGTTTTGTTTTCATTTGTCTTTTTAAGTTGAGTATCGTTTTATCATTATTCGTTTGTTGTTGTTTGTTTTGTTTTTTTGCTCGACGTTAAGTTCAGATCAACAGTCACAATCGTTCTTATGTAAATCCAGCATGGCATGAGGTGAAATATGGGACAAGGGAATAAAGCAAAGCGAAACTTGATTATCAATCAGACTAAAATGTCAGCTCAGATTTCTAAACAGACCGTTAAGAGAATTCAGCAATATAAACATAATAATCATGAGGTTTAAACGCAGATATCTCATGCATTAAGAAGTACAACCTCGTCTATGGCCTTTTCCCACGTAATCAATCCCTCGGGTGTTGTTTAACATAAAATAATACTGGAATTTTTTCTTGTGGTTAAAGATTAGAAGATCAACACATTCGCAGTGTAGCGGGGGGGGGGGGGGGGTTCCACGTGCCTTCGTCAAAGTGATTTGTTCTTTTTATCCAAAACGTGCTGGCTTAAGTGTAAGCATTAGTGGCAATGGAACTTTAAAATAAATTCGTGCGAAAAATAGATTTCTTTTTTAAGAATAACAAGAAGAGTTGGTGTATATCTGCACAATAACAAATACTTTATAATGAAAGCCTCAAGCTCTCGTTGTCGCGTTTCACATTTCGTGGACTTAAAAAGTATCTCTCTCTCTCTTTCTCTCTCTCTCTCTCTCTCTCTCTCTCTCTCTCTCTCTCTCTCTCTCTCTCTCTCTCTCTATCTCTCTCTCTCTCTCTCCAAAACCTTATTTTAATCCCCCTCCTCTCTGCGTACCTCACCTAACAAATTATGTTCCTGACCTCACACTCGTCGCAAATCCCCTATGCTCAAATCGACCACCAAAGATGTTGCAAGACGCATCCACTAGAGCAGAAATTGACGGGTCAACGACCCCCCTTCCACACAGAAACATTAAATTGGACGTTATGAGTAGAAGCTGACAGTTTTATAATCTCCCAGAGGACAGACCAATACCCACTGTGGAAACTGGAGTTTTTTCCTGTACTAGATTTCACATCCGTTCTTTCAGAGTTGCGTAAATATAAAGATACATTCTATGAATACAAAGGTAGTAGCTTTCTGCTGGAAATCTTTTTACTTTACACGTAGAAAATGACGAGATACATATAGAATCTCCATAACGACCAGGAATAGCACCTATATAAAATGTGTAACATAACACTGCTCAAAACATCTATCTGTCCAAGACAACCATAATTGAAGGCATTTTTCTTAGACATTTTCGACGGTATGAATGTATACTCTATATATTCACACAAACACAGTGTATATGTGTGTGTGTGTGTGTGTGTGTGTGTGTGTGTGTGTGTGTGTGTGTGTGTATGTGTGTGTGAGAGAGAGAGAGAGAAAGAGAGAGAGAGAGAGAGAGAGAGAGAGAGAGGGAGAGAGGGAGAGAGACAGACAGACAGACAGAATGTGTGTGCAATGAAGGACATAATAATGGATATCACTTTCTGACAATCTGAGTACACTAAAAATGAAATGCTTGACAGCCCATGTTTTTCATAATAACGCTTATTTTCGAACCCCTATATTGAGTATTCATCTGATAATTGCCATGGACAGTTAGATGGGCCATATGAGGTACGTTACACTTTCCAACCCACCCCACAACTCAAATTAGTCAAATAGTGACATCTCTTTTTTCCCTTGGACCCTTATATATAAATTACGAATATATATTATAAATAGATAGATAGATAGATAGATAGATACCCCCCCCCCCAGGGACAGTGCCAGTGACTGTAGTGTCTTTAGGCCGTTCCCAAAGGGGGGACATTCCTCGTTCATGCACAGTAGAATATTATTGTAATTCATCATGTCACGCTCATAACTGTGCCTGATCTACAACATGGAACTGCTGCTTTTTCTTTCCTAATCCTTATTATTGTCATTTTCCTCCAGTTCTTTTGTGTATTTGTCACGCTCTTGTGGCCTGCTATTTCCGGGGTGCCTTGGTAGTCGAAGCAGACTTAGTGCTGTTGAAGCTGGAGAGGTGAGCATAGTAAGTTTGATTCACTGTAAAGACGTCTCTGTTGACACCCACCCCTTGGCGCTCATATGACCTAATGCAGTTGCCAGCGCCGTAAAACCCTCTACTAAAAAAAATAGATAGATAGATAGATAGATAGATAGATAGATAGATAGATAGATAGATAGATAGATAGATAGATAGATAGATAGATAGATAGATAGAAATGACACTTGTATAATTGTTGTAATATGTATACAGCGGACAGTGGTCGCCCGGTCATTGGGACAAACAAAAAGCAGGCTCTAAACTGAATTTCAAGAGGAATAGCTCTGTTCCAACCGCAGCTCCCCCGGTTTATTCTATAATTAAATAATGAGCAGTTGGTGAAACTTACGCCCGAGGGATCACAGAGAGATATTTTCCAAACACCGAAAAAAAAAAATCGAATTTGTCACACTGAGAAAAAAGCCAAAGCTTGAGTGTCCTTGAAAAATGCAAATATACATTTATTGACATATATACATTATACATACAATCAGTTTGGCCTTTCTTTCGTTTGTTTCTGCCTTGGTGCCAGTAAAGTCTCATATTAGTGTCGTTTAGCTCTTGGTTTTGCCTCGCCTCAGACGTTGATTTCCAGTTTGTTCGGATTTTAGCGGCGGGATAAACAGAGCTCGATCGACTGATGGAGATCATTAAGATTAATAGACAGATCAAGCTGGAAATCTCGAATGTTAGTACGCCTTTGCACTTTGTACAAACAGCTAAAGCCTGTGGGATTGAGGATTTTTTAACTTTTGTATTCATTTTTTTTGGGGGGGTGGAGGTAGGAAGAAAACGGTTGGGACATTAAAACTACTAATAATTGTCTTCGGCTAATTGGATGATGCGACTGGGAGGGATCAGTATTTGAAATGAGATATGGGTTGAGGTCTGTTGTAGCCATGGATTGACTGTGCTTTTTTTACCTACGGGCAGACTAGGGAAAGAATTTAGAAAGCTGTTTTCCAAACGGGTATCTCTCTGGTATCTTGTGTACTAGTGTGGGGAATGGGGAGAAGAAGGAAAGAGGGGGGGGGGGTTTCCAGTTTCCTCTTTCTTTTTCTTCTTTCTACATCACGCAACAGAATGAATGCTTTTATTCATTCCTTCTTTCTTTCCTTCTTCCCTTTCTTCCTTCCTTCCTTCCTTCCTTCCTTCCTTCCTTCCTTCTTTCTTTCAATCCTTCCTTCCTTCTTTCCTTCCTTTTTTCCTTCATTCCTTTTTTCATTTATTCATCCTTTCATTGAGTCATTCATTCATTTATCTTTTTATTCTTTCTTTGCTTCGAACGGCTTTTCACATCCATATCTGTTGTTTCGTATAATAAAACTCAGGAAACTTTTACACGCAAACACATATTCATACTCTCTCTCTCTCTCTCTCTCTCTCTCTCTCTCTCTCTCTCTCTCTCTCTCTCTCTCTTCTCTTCTCTCTTCTCTTTCTCTTTCTCTGTCTTTCTCTCTCTCACTCACACACACGAGTGCGCTAAAAAGACAGACAGACAGACAGACAGACAGACAGACAGACAGACAGACAGACAGACAGACAGACAGACAGACAGACAGACAGACAGACAGACAGACAGACAGACAGACAGACAGACAGGTAGTGGGGGAGAGAAAAAATGCTTCTTTACTTATTGTATTTGTGAAAGTTCGTCACTTCTGCCGCCGAAAACTTCCGAACCACTGAACTTTCGAATTTGACCAAATTAATGATGGTTCAGAATAATATAAAGGGTGCACAGTTTTATCGAGGAACCTGAAGTCACTGTTTTTTAATTTTCAGTTTTTCATTAGTTTCGTTTAGATTTAGTCTTGTGAAAGTCCGTCTTCTAAGACACCATTATAAAGAAGTGAGGTTTCCGTTCAGTAGCCGTGCACAGTGTTCCCACAATGACTTGATGATCGACGATTATTTTTAATTTTAAGCACGTTCATCGAACGTGTACCCAGCTAGTTTATAATAATACATAAACCTCTGCGTGTTTTACGCGCTTTTCTGTCTACCGTTTTATTTATCTATCCATATGTCTACTTTTCTATTTATTCATCCAAATCGATCAGGTTTCCCCTCTCTACTCTGTTGGTTTTATTCCAACATTCCATCTCTCTCTCTATATATATATCTCAACTCATCTAACCCTGTTCCTTACTAATATCGGTCTACAAGCTCTTATATCTGTTCTCTCAGCCCAACCTCCTTTTAGCTTTAGCCAGAGTAATCTTGTTTTAGTAGGCCTGGTCAGAAAACAATTAATAACTACAACGTATTATTCCAATGGAATTACTGAGAAGTAATACAGCACCAAAAACCAAACAGAAAACATATGTCCATAAATTGGGTCTTTTTAATCATGGTAACAACTGTATGACTATTATTTCTGTTTATATTTTGCATGGCGTGGATAAACGAAATCAATTTCAATCATGAAATAATGAAACACAAGGCGTCGATATTGTTAATTCTTAGCTCCTTAGTACATTTACGAGACAAAAAGTGTTGCTCATCACATACAAAGAGAAATAAGAATACCTTTGACAATGACAATGACAATCTTTATTCATCTCACAAGGAGGGATTTGTCTTGGTCATTTACAATGGCAGTGGTAATGCAAAGGCCAAGTACACTCCAGCACACACACTCAATAAGACAAGACAGAAATACATGCCCCAGGTGTCTAAAAATGGAGAAATTTAAATGGCACAAAATCGGTCATCTTTAGCACAAATTCCAACAAAACTTCGAGAAAAAAAATTTACAAACAGAAGGGCGTCAGATTGGCCAATAAGGAGAAAACCAATCAATGTGCTCGAAAAGTTATCATTTTATCAATATTGTCACTATAAGTACTACTAACTACAGACGTTTCTGAATTTTTAAAAAGGCTATACATGGACAAAATAAAACAAGCTTAACTATAGACCAAAACAATTTAAGGTGTGGCTAATGTAATGTTCCCCTATACTTTTCAAATATTAAAGATTTCTTCTAAAAAGAGCATCTCAGTCCCTGTCTAACCTACATTTGCTTTCACTCGTGTCGTTGATTCTATCAAGCCAAACAAGACCCAGCACTTGTAATTTTAATTGCTGGATCCGTATTGATTGTAAATTGTTTTATATTCCAAGGTCGAGTTAGATAAACCGTCACAGCAAACAGACGAAGATGTTTTTAAAAAGATCTCTGTACGTGAATCGAATTCACGTTTTCTCAGCGCAATGGCGAAAGGCCGAACTACATCACTGTAGACTAAACACAGTTGACTGTAAGAAAACCTACCATGCAATCTGATCTTATAAACTGCGCCCCTTGGTCCTTATTCAAGACTTACTTGTTTAATCGTTTAACTAAGGAGATGTTAATCGACATAAAAACAATCCCTTGACGCAGGGCAGGGAATAAGCAGAGTGGGGACACAGAAATGATAGGAAAAAGCAAAGAAGTGGGGCCTGCGAGTTGGGGGGGTACCTTAGAATACAGTATTTCCAGTTTGGGGCAAAATTGAAGCTGAGTTATGAACTTCACCTGTTAGTTTAAATCACAGGGCACATTTTAATCTTAGTCTGGGATCGATATCTTAACTTTTTTTAAAGGTGGGGAACGTGTATGGAGATATTTAAAGCGAATGGCAACTGGGAGGCAAAACTGTGTTTCGGGGGTACTCCTGAACATTTTTCGAAACTGGTTATACTGCCTTTTAAATAAAAGTTCAGCAGTGGCACCTTCCTACCACTCATTCGTGTTGTTGAGTCTACCCTAGTTTATGCAGCTATAGTAACTGATTACTATTGGTCGTAAATGTTTTCTATCCCCAAAGGATAAGAATTTAATCTTAACACTAGAGACAGTGATGCCTATAGTCACACAGACGATGATGGTTCTGATTCACAAACTACATAACATTGACCCAGTCGCTTCCATGTTATTGTAATGGACACCAAGAAAAGCAAACAGCTTACGAGAATAATCAACAGATCCCATCGGCTCATGGTAGGCAGAGCTGTGATAGAAGCGTTCGAAGAAACAAAGAGTAAAGATCTGAATCAACAGAGGATGTCTGCTCATCAAACTCAGCATGATTTGCGATTTTTGTCGATCTTTGTTTAGAGAAGACCATTGTGCACGTCTGAAGAATATTGATTTAGTCTCGAGGAAGGTAGTCTTTTCCACGAAGGATATCGCGCAAAGGCAATAGATAGATAGATAGATAGATAGATAGATAGATAGATAGATAGATAGATAGATA
>NW_004797285.1:590674-592472 GCF_000002075.1 Aplysia californica | reverse complement strand
TTAAATCGATAAATAAATAAATAAATAAATAAATTGACACAATTTAGATCATTTGGAGTTGAGTAATCTCAGGATCATTCATGGCTAAAAATGATACAACTTTCGGGCAGCAGGCGAAGATACACGTATTCAATTCTTTAAACCTCCCCTAGCGAAATTCGAACTCACACCTACGTACGATGCTAAAGGGCCCAAAAAAAACTACACCACAGACAGCAGTTTCATGTATTTGACCTTTGGGTTAGGGTAATGACTTCTGAAAGTACCAAATTCAGAAATAGGTCAACCATTCTTTGTAAGTTCCCGTCATTGCTTCTGGCGGGCCATATGATATTTTCCATTCTGTTCTGAACGTGACGTCACCATTACTCACCTGCTATCATGTTGGACAGAGTTTGTTTCCCTTTCAGGCAGTTTTGATTTCATGCACATTATCTGCACATTTAATCCATGACAAGAGATGGGTTTTAGATTAGAGTTCGCCGGCATCTGCGGTGTAGGGATTAAGCACTTTACTGTCTCACGAAAGAGACCAAGTTTTGATTTTCGAGTCCGTTGGGGAGGGGGGGGGGGATTTTTTATGAGTATTTCTGTCTTTCTTATCAAATGATGTATCCCTCTCTTCCCGGGCTAGCCCTGACAGGCAGGGTGGGAAGCTTGCCTCCTAAATGCTTTAAGTTGTGACGATGGGGGTGTAAAAAAAACTCAGACTAAAAAAAAAAAATCGAGTTAGCGTTCTACCTGCCACTCAGTGATAAAAGCAGCGTTGCACAAGAAACAAACCAAAAAGTTAGATATGGATGGTTTGCAATCTCCCCAATGGACTCAGTACATCAGGATATTACTTCCCCACGCTTTGTTAATGTGTGAGCCTATTTATTCTTGCATATTCACAACCACTACAACAATCACCATACCAACTACCAACAAAACTGCAACTATCACCACTACTACCATCAACCACCACCCCCCTAACAGCCAACACTACCACCACCAAAACCACTAAAACCAACACAACCACCACCATCATTTCCTCTACCACCATCATGCAAAACTCTTTTTACTAACAAACGATTTTCATATTTATACCAGACGAATACGACATAGATATCACTTGTGTCGAAATTGGAGGCAGAGCCATCGGTAATCTACGATACTCTGACCATACAGCCGTACTAGTTGACAACAGTTACTTCAAGAGCATGAAAAAATTTTTCCATTGAGTCAATACTGCTGGTAATTGATTAAGCAGGTCTGAAATTAAACGCTGAAAAGATCAAATTCATTCACATCACAGGAATAGAAAGTCAATACCTTCAACAGATTAAAACAAGTGGAATAAAGCAGTAAAGTGTAACAGACTTCAAATGAATATACTTAGTTTCGACGAAAACAGCGGCTTAGAGTACATACACACTGCCAGTTCTAACAAGTTGGGTGGAAGAGCTAACTTTTTCCTCCTATGCCATAAAAGCTGATATTTCCTCCCCTATATATAAGTGCATATAAACTTTCCTCCCCCATACGAAATTTTTTTAAAACTTTTTTTTAAAATTGTAATGTTTACAAATATAAACAAATGTTAATGTTTCCTTTTCTTAGTGCCGCTGGCCTCACTTACGCCGAGCGTGTTGATGAGAGCGTGGGAAATGTTTACAAGAGTGGAGGGAAAGGTTATAAATGTGTAAAAATACGTCATAAATATATAACAATTATACCTCGCAGTGTTCCTTAATCAAGGGAGGTTCTAGAACGTAACCAGGCCATAAGCTCCACAGAGAATACTAAACTGTATGAT
>NW_004797285.1:588617-590371 GCF_000002075.1 Aplysia californica | reverse complement strand
CCCCAAAAAAAAAATATTATGTTTAATCAAAAACAATTTGTCAAAATCTCTCATTTATTACTCTCGTGGGTGCTCATTAGCAGCTTTTGATTTCAAGTATATGAGAACCTAGTGTTGTAAACCAAACTTATCCCCACCCTTGTACTCATCTCTACCCTCCATCATGACCTATTCCATCCCCACCACCTCACCAAACAACCTCTTCACCCCCCCCTCCCCCTCTAATTTAATTTCGCCTTTCTCACAAGAGATCATTGACCGTAGTTTTTGTATTTACGTACTATAAGACTCACGTCTCGTAAACTACCTTAATCCGAACCCCGTACCTCATCCCCATCATCCCCACCCCCACCCCCATGTCCCTTCCTTTGGTACTATTAAACCCTACCTCAACCTTCCTATGAACTCATCCCTACCTCCTACCCCTCTCCCCATACCCACCCATGAGGAATCATTAATCCCTGTAGTCGTGTATCCACGAACTATAGGACCTACGCCTCGTAAACTATCCTTACTCCAACCTTTATCCCTTTCTGCTACCCCCTCCACCCCTGCAACCAATCTCTCCTCCCACCCCTCCCCCAGCCCCGACCCCCATGAGAGATCATTAACCGTTGTTGTATCTACGTACTATAAGACCCTCTCCTCGTAAACCACATATCTGAGAGAAGCTTCTATAGCCATATCATCGAGAGCGAGCTCTGGAATTAGGTCAATCGCTCTTTGTGAGCTCCCTTCATCAAAGTCCACGTGCATTGCGCCCCTCCGGCTGTTGAAAGCTGGAAATTGATAGCTTGCAATTTACTCCAGAGACCGCGCTATTCCGTGATCCTACTCTATAGTTTTTGCTTCCTAACCATAGAACTGTACTGTAGATCTACCACTAGACTGTGCACTGCCAAGGCCAGTGTTCTTCGCTTTCTGTTTCAAAAAAAAATCCTGGTAAATCCTGCTCACAATGGGCTGTTTCATTACGCCAAACGTTAAGGGGCAATACACTAGTCTCGCTATAGTCGAGTACATGCGCTTTCTTTCTTTCTTCTTTTGGTTGCTATGTTTTGTTTTGTTTTGGTTCTTCTTATTGATATTATATTTTTCTTTTCGAATCGAACAGTGTGCTATATTAGTTAACCGGATATACTTCGGAGTACACAATCTAGGATATCATAGTTTTGCCTGTTTCTCACTAACATATTTTTTTGCAAATCACGTTTTGCTGTAAGGATTTTTGGAAAGGTTTGATTGCTTGCTTGTTGAATTACTTTTTTTCAATTTTGTTCGTTGTTGCTTTCGCTTTTGTTTTTGTTTGTCTGTGTGTGTGTGTGTGTGTGTGTGTGTGTGTGTGTTTGTATTGATGTATTTGTGTGTGCGTGTGTGCCTCTGTGTGTGTGTGTGTGTGTGTGTGTGTGTGTGTGTGTGTGTGTGTGGGTGGCGTGTGTGTGTGTGTGCCTATGTGTGTGTGCTTGTGTTTCTGTGTTTGTGAGCTAAAGCGAAAAATCCCTGTCCTTGACGCCTTGTAGATATCATCATTACATAATTTGCCCTTTGTTCATTGTTCATTGTTTCAGGAAGCAACATCTCTGCACTCCGGACATGCCCATTGATGCTCCGTTGTTCTCTCCAAAATGTCGCCGAGGCTTTTTCCATTGATTGAGCCAATTTGCAAAGAATTGAAATAAAAACCTTCACATAGGTAAGATGTATGTGTGTGTGTGTGTGTGTGTGTGTGTGTGTGTGTGTGTGTGTGTGTGTGT
>NW_004797285.1:580738-588138 GCF_000002075.1 Aplysia californica | reverse complement strand
CACACACACACACACACACATGGGCATACAGATAGACCGACCTACAGACAGACAGACAAAGTGATAAATTGAGAGGAAGAGATAGAGAAAGAGATTGAAAAAGAGAAAGAAAGAAGATGAAAAAACGGGGAGGTGCATTGGGGGAAAAAAACAATTTGAAAGAAACCTGTGCGAACCGCTTCTGGCGAGCAGAAGGTTTCCGCTTTACGGGTATACAGGTATCGTCTCTTTCCGGGAGGGAAGGCAACATTTCTCCGTGTGAGATTAGTTACAGTTTGGAGCCGTAGAGAACAGAGACAATAACATACTACAAACTTCACTATAAGTTAAGGACCACCTTGACAGACAGCCCTGATTTTTATTATCAAAACTTTTTGCTCTGAAAGCGTAAAAGGGTTGCCAATGTGTACTCTGAAATGCTTCCAAAAGAGGAAAAACCATCACGTGCTGCACGGAAGTCCTCCCGGAACTTTAGCCAAAATTGCTGTTTATTATTGACTTGTGTGCGACACCACGGACATCCCTCAGTTATAATTTATGGTGCATGTCATAAACGGACGTACAGTCTCGAACTGTGCTCACTTTGGAGGCAATATAAGTAGCTGTTTGCGCAAAATCCAGTATCGCATCAACGTGCAACCAAGACGAAAGCTCAGAGACTTTGATTGTGCCAAAGCTATGGTATGGCTGCAGGATGGAGTTGGAGCCCGAGAAGCTACCAGAAGGCTTGCAGTGTCGCACTCTGTCATTGTCAGCCTGAGACAGCGCCATCAAGCCACTGGATCAGTCCAAGAACGCTCACGTGCAGGTCAACCCAAGAGGACCCCTCAGAGTGTTTGCAAGTGGACCTTAACTTATGCTGAAGTCTGACATAACATTTACATAGTATGATCTTTTCCTGGAAACATTATAAAAGAGATTACGACATAATGGTTTAGTACCTTCCCACTGCCTCTTTCTCCCTCTGTCTCTATTTATTTTTTCTCTGTCCCCCCCCCTCTCTCTCTCTCTCTCTCTCTCTCTCTCTCTCTCTCTCTCTCACACACACACACACACACACACACACACACACATACACACACACACACACACACACACACATACACTCTCTCTCTCTGTCTCTCTCTCTCTCTATGTCTCTCTCTCCCTCCCTCTCTCTCTCACTTTCTTTTTTTCTTTCTTTTCTCTTTCTTTCTCTCTCTCCCCTCTCTCTCTATCTCTCTCTCTCTCTCTATCTCTCTCTCTCTCTCTCTCTCTCTCTCTCTCTCTCTCTCTCTCTATTGTTTAATTAACAGCAAAAAGGTAACTACCACTTCTAAAACACACCTGCACACACACACACACACACACACACACAAACAAACAAACAACCATACATACACATGCACGCACGTGCACACTACACGTTAACAAAGACACGCATCAGGATTTCTGTTTTAAATTTTGTGTCAAATAATAAGCCACTGGAAACAATGGGAACTGTACACCAAAGACCTACTTCATGAATAGTTGGCGGGTGCTCTTGTGTGATTAACTCCTTCTTTCCTATCAAGCATCTATCGTCCATATTTCTCCCCCGTCTTTTTGTGTTTGTTAGTCTCGTGTATTGGGAACCAGAAATGAAAGAGGAGAAAAACTGACAGAAGGGGCCATTTTGAATGACATGAGTATTGGAAACGCTTGGTATGAACAGCCACCACGAAGATTGTGGACCAGGAAGAGTCCTGGAGACAGCGCACGCACACCAGATCGACTAAATCAGGATCAATGAAAGATACAAAAACGGGATGCTAAATGTCAACACGCAACCAGGAGCAGATTGTTACAGTGACCATGTACCAGTGGTGGGACAATTCAGAATTAGATTGAAGAAAACACACATGAGCAAGAACAAGAATTTGAAGTTAAACATCGCATTACGCGAATCAAACAAAGATGTACAAGATGAATAAATGTACAGAACAAAGTCGGTCCCTTAGAAGAAATACAAGATATAGAACAGCAACAGGAACAGCTTAAAATATCTATTAATGACACTGCAAAAGACGCCATATCAGAAAGGACAACAAAAGCAAAGAAGAAATGGATGACTAAAGAAATTCTTAATCTTATGAGGTGCGAAGGACAAAGAAAAACAATCGGGAAGAATATGAGAATCTTCACAAAGAAATCAGACATAAATGTAATCTAGCAAAAGAGAACTGGTTAAAAAAGAATGTGAGGAAATGGAAAACCATCCCAATGCAATTTAAAAAGATCTACATAGAAAAATTAAAGAGGTGTGCCATACAAGAACACGTGGATCAACCGATGCATCAAATTAAAAGATGGGAATATCATCATGGATACAGATAAGAAGCTGGAAAGATGGACAGAATATATCGGTGACCTGTACAATGACAGTAGAGATGAACAAGGAAGAGTGGAAAATAACTACGAGGTCCCACCAATCGTGATGAAAGAAGTTATCAAAGCATTAAAGAAGATGAAGAATGGGGAAGCTGCAGGACCTGACAACATTACCATAGAGATGATTAAAGTTTTAGAGGACTTTGGAATCACCACACTGACAAAACTTATAAACAACATATATGGCATTGGATATATTCCATCAGACTTGTCAAAATCTGTCGTCATAGCTTAACCAAAGAAACCTTATGCAAATGAGTGTGAAACTCATCGTACCGTCATGAGCCAAGAAACAAAAACACTACTTAGAGTAATCATGATGAAAATACGAAACAAATTTCTCCCAGAAATAGCCCAAGAACAGTGTGGATTTATTGACGGCAAAGGCACTGTAAATGCCATATATATGATCAGAACAACAATATAACGTGCCCTGGAAGTTCAGAAAGATCTTCATTTATGTTTTATAGACTACACCAAGGCATTCGACAAAGTTAGGTACGACAAGATCATCGACATGCTAGAAGTCCTCAAAATTGACGGGAAGGACTTGATAATTATCAAGAACATGTACTGGTGTCAAACCGCTGCTATAAGAATAGAAAACGACATCAGCGAATACCTACAGATTAAAAGAGGAGTCAGACAGGGATGTGTACTTTCACCAGACTTATTCTTCCTGTATAATGAAAATATCATGAGACACATAGAAGAAATGCCAGGTATCTCGATAGGGGGACATAACGTAAACAATCTAATATACGCAGACGACACAGTCGTTATAGCAGAAAATGAAGAACATCTACAGGATCTATTAAATGTTATCGTACAAGTGAATGACAACATGGGCCTAAGCCTAAACATCAAGAAAACTGAAACAATGGTGATAAGCAGCCATAAAACTCCTACCCCAACATGCAGTATCAAAATCAATGGTACCACCCTCAAGCACGTACAACATTTTAAATATTTGTGAAAAATTATATCATCAGATGGGAGATGTCCCACCAAACTTAAAAGCCGCATTTGTCAAGCAAAAACAAAGTTCCATAAAATGAAACAGATACTTACACACATCAATCTGAAACTGGAAATAAGTAATAAAGTACTGAAAAGTTACATCGAGCCAATCCTATTATAAAGGTCCGAAGCATGGACAATCAATAGACAGCTGGAAAGAACAATTGAGTTGTGGTTCATAAGACGCATGCTGCGTATCCCAGGGACAGCTAGAAAAACAAATGAAGAAGTCTTGGTTGAAGCAAATTGCAGATGATATGACGAATATACGAAAGCGACAGGCAAATTTCGTTGGAAACACAATGCGGAAAGTACCATTGGAGAAAATTGTAACAACAGGCAAGTTTGATGGAAAGAGAGGCAGAGGCAGACAGGGGGAAAAGATACTGGACAAATTAACAACATGGCTGGGAACTGCAAGAACAACAGACACCATCGCTGCAACGCAGGACAGAGGGAAGTGGAGGTCCATGATCACCAAAGCCAGTCGGCAAGGCACCGGATGATAATGATGAGTCTCGTGTAGCGCTCGTCTCCAAAGCGGAAAATCCGAGTGCGAGCCTTGGTTCGAGCACGCATTTTTTTCGGGCCCCTCCTGCCCAAACAGCAGTAATGGGTATGCCGAAGGCTCTGGAAGTTGTCTCATTAACAAGGCAATCCCCAGTGTCCGGATTGGACGCGGGAACAACTTTACTTTTTACTCTCGTGTAAAACCTCTATTTTTCGGCACTTATGACCTTATTGTACAGTAAAACTCGTACTGAAACTAAGCGAAAGAGCTGCTTCAATGTTGCACTTGTTATGGACGAGTCTCCAGGAGAATACAAATCATAAAGCTGAGTTGACCAAGGGTGAAGGAAACGCCAATTTGCAGACAAAGCAAGAAAGATAGTGAACACTACACGCTTCCTCAAGAACCCGTTCTCTCTCTCTCTCTCTCTCTCTCTCTCTCTCTCTCTCTCTCTCTCTTTCTCTCTCTCTCTCTCTCTGTCTCTCTCTCTCTATCTCTCTCTCCATCCCTCCCTCTCTCTCTTTCCCTGTCTCTCTCTCCCTCCCTCTCTCTCTCTCTCTCTCTCTCTCTCTCTCTCTCTCTCTCTCTCTCTCTCTCTCTTTCTCGTTCTGCCTCTCGCTGTCACTTTCTGTCTCCCTTTGCCTTTCTTTTCCTCTCTATGCCTCAGTCTCTTTCTGCCTCTCTCTGCCTCTGTGTTTGTCTCTCTGTCTGTCTCTCTGTCTGTCTCTGTCTCTCTATATGTTTGTTTCTCTTTCTTTCTCCCCTCACCTCTCTCTCTCTCTCTCTCTCTCTCTCTCTCTCTCTCTCTCTCTCTCTCTCTCTTTCTCTCTCTTTCTTTCTCTCTCTTTCTCTCTCTCTCTTTCTCTCTGCCTCCCTCACTATTACTGTTTATCTTTCTTTCTCTTTATCCCAATGCCTCTCTTACTTTCTCTGTCTCCACCCCTTCCCCTCTATACAATCATAAAGAAACTTTTTATAATTAGAATCTTATACCTTTAGTATAGTGTTTCCTTTTTAACGCAACAAATCACTCAATGTGTCGTGAAAACACCTTTCTCAATACGTAGACAGAGATGTTATTACTAATGATTGTCTTGTAAATGTTGTTGACGACCCCGTCGACAAAATTTTGATCACATTTTAGTAGACGGGCATCCGACCTTGCCTGTCAGGGCCAACCTGTTCTGAGAGGGACACAGTACCTCAACAGAAAGACCGCGATCTCAATGGGAATTTCTCCCCACTCAGGAATTAAACTCGGATTGCCTGCTTGCGACAGAGAAGCATCTAATCACTATACCACAAACGCTGGTTTGAGTATTCTTTATCGTTTGAGATGATAACCATTCAATATTGTAACAAGGCTTCCATCTCTTCCCATAAATATCCACTCCTGTGTTTTGCCTGAAATAGATTTAATGGCAGCGCGATCCATAACGAGATCACAGGCGTATTTTTACTTGACCCCAGCGGACAGCCGTAATAGAGCGTTAGGGATTTTATGAGTTCTAAAAATTTACGGCAAATTATCTTAAACCATGCATTCTGGCATATTTCTTTTTCACGATTGAGCACATTACTTGACGTAATTCTAGCCAAATAAAAAGGGTGTGGTGGCGGGGCGGTCAATGCGCTTGTCACCGAAGCGGAAAGTGCGGGCTCGAGCCTCAGTTCGGACACGGATTTGTTTCGCCCTCTCCTGCCCACCCAGCAATAATGAGTACCTGACTTCGAGTTGGGGAAGTATAGGCGGCGTGGAAAGGAACAGGCCACCCTACCACAATAATAATATGCTCAAGGCCCAGGAAGTTGTATCACTAACAAGGCAATCCCCAATGTCAGGATCGGATTCGGTAACAATGGGTTTTTTTAAGGGCAAAAGGGGGAAAGGTGCTATGTACACTCGACTGCAGCAAGGATTATGTTCCCGTTCCCTCAAGGCGTAATGGCCTGGCCTAAGCAAAAAAGATCGAAGATAGGCAGCCGTGACAGCGTGTGGCCTTGGAATGAAAGTCTTTGCTTTCAAATTCTATTTAGGGGCGCTATCTGTTATACTGCAAGCCGCTTATAATATTTTTCCTCGATCGTATAACAGGGTATGTTTCCACTTCGTATTCTTTAGACCAACTATGATCGTCCATCTCCTCCCATACGCTGATCGTTCAGTTGTTAAGCACTACTGCACTACTTAAAATGCATCCTGTGCGTGAGGCAGACGCTTGACTTAAGGCAAACAACTGGATTTTGTCATAGACCTGTATTCCTAGATCACGCACCGTCACGGCTGCCTCTCCTCACTCTTTCTCTTTCGTGATCTTGGAACGCAGAGACCTGAAAAGTATTATCTTATCTTATCCTGTTGTATCTTTTAATAAGAACTTCTCTCAGAAGGTGCGCACCATTGGCTGGGCCACTACACCCAAGAGAAGGGCAAACCACATGTGCCGCTTTAGTCCAGTGCTTGTGGCACCTTCCGACTCCCCATCCCCTGTTTTTCTATTCATTTGACTCAAAATGGTGCCCCCCCCCCCCCTTAACGAACCAAAAATGTGTCAGAATGCACGGTCTGTGGTACTGTAATTCAAGGATATGCAATGGTCACAGCTGTCCTCTTTGATAGCTCCTTACGTTGCCATGCTCCGGAGAGAGAGAGAAAGAGACAGAAACGGGAACAACTTAAAATATCTCTTAATGATACGGCAAAAGACGCCATATCAGAAAGGACAACAAAAGCAAAGAAGAAATGGGGAGACAGAGAGAGAGAGAGAGAGAGAGACAGGGAGACAGAGAGAGACAGAGAGACAGACAGAAAGACAGACAGAGAAACAGACCGACTGACAGACAGACACACAGACAGACACACAGACAGACACACAGACAGACAGACAGACAGAGGGGGGATGAGAGAGGGGAACGAGAGAGAGAAAGAGAGAGACAGAGAGAGACAGAGAGAGACAGAGAGAGACAGAGAGAGAGAGAGAGACAGAGGGAGAGAGAGACAGAGACAGAGACAGAGAGACAGAGAGAGAGAGGGGGGAACCTGGAAGGTAGAGGAGAGATAGGAAGAGAAAAATAAAGTGAGAGGTTTTGTAAAGTTGAAATGACAGACAACTCCAATGTATTTGTGTCCCGATGCTGTGGTATTAGGTGCTTGTCAGTTTTGGGGCATATGTAGTTATTGGTGTTCTCTTAAAGGTTCGTTATTTGTCCTACTTTTGATGAAAGAAAATACCCATCTACTTTGAATAGATGTCATGATATTTGCGAGTGAAGAAGTGGGAAGTCGCCTGGTGCAGGGGCGGAAATCTTCGAGATAAAAAGCCGTAGGAATTCGGTGACTTCCAATGCAGGTGACCCTTTGAACACTGAAAATTTATATTTATTCAATCAACCATTTTAAGTAAAATCCAAACAGAAATATATTTTTCAGGGACATGAAAGCTGTTGAGCAGTCTCCCAC
>NW_004797285.1:576896-578007 GCF_000002075.1 Aplysia californica | reverse complement strand
AAGATAACAATTGGAACGAGAAAAGACAAAATGGTGACAACACTCTTCAACCACAATTGCATCGGCGTCAGTGATGACAATAATAATATTATGGTTAGCGTTTCGTTGCTGCACGCAGAAGGGGTGAGTTCGATACCCGCATGGGAATGTTCAGATATTATCAAGGTTTTTTTTTCGTCTGTTTTTTTTTTTAATTCTTTGTCCTATTAAGCTTGGTTTCGCCCTGACCACTGACTGGCAGGTTCGAAGCCCTTCCAGTCTTTGATAGTTTATTTTGTGGCAGTGGAGTCGTAAAACAAATTCAAATTATTCAACGAGAGTAGGTCTAACTGGAAAGTACAACCTTTCTGTAACCCCTACTGTTAATTTGTTTGAGTAACGATAAGCATAATAGTCACATGACTCCCTCCACACTAGAATGGGGTACAACCACTCTAATCGAAAAAAAGAACATTAACTTCAATGCTTAGATAAACAAAAATTTAAATTATCATTTTGTTCTGTGTCTTTTCCGCTTAATCCTAATCTTCTCTCCCTTGCAATTCCACCTATTGTTTTCTTACATCACTATCCTTCTCCTTTCTTCCTTACATTTTGCCTTCTTTTCTGTCTCATTTATCTTTCTCTTCTCTCCCAAACAGCTTTGCCTTCTTTTCTTCCATTTTTAATCTTGGTTTTCCCTCTGTGATAATTCTGATCAACATCTGTGCTGTAGCGGTTAGGAGCTTCGGAGCTTCGCTGTCGCAGACAGAAGACTTGAGATAGACTCCTGTGTTATAAATTGTGCCTATTTTAACGTTTAACACTTACAGATTAATTACATTTAGCATTTCAACCCCATTTCTTTCATCCGTAGCTTTCTCTGCTTTCCACAACAGATTTTTTTTTTTTTTTAAATTTATAATTTAATTTGATTTGATAATAGATATCTCATATGTAGAATTTTGCGCCTAATCCCCAGAACGCTCTAAGTGCTGTACTATGTAGAACTATCATAAATACCGAAAATGCACTTTGTGAGACCATTTAACAACACACAAACAGAGAGAGAGACGCAAACACACACTCACACGCACACACACAAACATACATGCGCGCACACACACACACA
>NW_004797285.1:574689-575984 GCF_000002075.1 Aplysia californica | reverse complement strand
AAAAAAAATAATAATAAATACATAAATAAATATTTCGAGTAGTTCTAGGTATTTTCCCAGAGTCCGCCGATATCAATAAAGAAGGGCATCGATTTAATAACTGTATAGTATCAGTTCAGGAAAATTGATCTTGCTCTCCTTCCTAAAGGCATGCGCGACAGCTGTGGCCATGTCAATGTACTTAGTTCTATATATACATAGAAGAAGAAAAGGAGAAGCTTTTCGCATGACGGGTTTTCACTGAAAAGCATCACTTTTAGTGTCAACATACATATAATAAATCGGCTGTCGTCATCTCGGACGAAAATAAAGTTTGCAATGGAAAGATAAAATATAAATAATATAATATACACATTTTGGATGGATTCATCGGTTCTTCGATGTGCTGTTTCGTAGTTTTAAAGGGATTCATTACGCGACATAACTTCTTGTATTTGAATATCTAAGACTGTGTCATTCTGGCGTAATTCTGTTTCACCATGGTGCCCACCATTCGACTCCTATTTGGAACTTAATGAAGGCCAAGTAGGGAACGGTTTTGCGCCCTTTTGACTAAAGCGAGATTATAGTATTTCGTCCTTTATTTTGACGCAGCACAAGCGCAGCGAACCTTTCTTCTTTAAAAAAAAAAATTCTTAAAGTAAATATTTATTTTTTTGGGGATAGAGATCAAAGAGCGGTACCCAAGACACCGCTACGTGTAGGATATTATATTATACAAGTATAACAAAATCAGATATTGTCGTAGTGTTATCGTAATACATCTGGCGTGAGAGAATATTATTCTACGTTTTATAACAAAGGGCTAATTATTTCTACTATATTGTATTCCCAAAAATATAATTATTTCTCTGTGATTCGTACAACAACTTGAACTTGAGAAAAATCCAAGAAGGCAGAAAACTTCTTAAGACACTTCAGATAATCAAAAATCAAGTATGTCCTGCAGAGTAATCCAAGGAGAGCCATTCCCACCACAATCCAACGCGATATCATCAGCTGAGCAAATGGCGTCGCTCCAACGTGTGGTGTGATGTGAGAGTAAAAACATGTTCTGAAAAATGTGAACTGTGACATTTTTGGAACAGAGGGGCCTCGAAGGTCAGTGGTGAATAAACGACTTCCGTGATCCTGTTCACATAGATCCGCAGCGCGGTTACCTTGATAATTGGAGAAAAAAAGATGTGCATGTATTGTGAACAACAGGTGTCCACGCAAACAAATACACACGCACACACACACAGACACACACACACACACACACACACACACACACACACACACACACACACACA
>NW_004797285.1:572742-574391 GCF_000002075.1 Aplysia californica | reverse complement strand
CACACACACACACACACACACACATACACACATACACGCACTCTAACACACACACAAATACGCACACACTTTCACTCATCCTCCAACTATGGCTATAAATTAAATTGATTCTATAAATAGCATTCAATTCTATGATGACCTGGTTTTCTTTATCGACTTCAACTCTTTATCCTTGCAGTAGTAAGTTGTCGTATATGTTTAACGCCCCTTTCAGTCCTGTAAGGTTATTTAAAAGGGAGAACTTCCGAATTCATCATCCATCTCCGAAAGGACTTATCCAGGTTGTAAGATAGCCTTGAAGACTATTCTTAAAGATTCCATGTACTTGTGTATTTATATTTGATGTTGTAACTTGAATTTTCCCACGGGGATCAATAGAGTCCAGGACTGTCCTTGCCACAGGCTAGGGTGATATCAACTGAGCTAACGGCACTCCGTTTATTTTCTTGTAGTACAACAGGTACCGTTAATCTGTTTTGTTTATCTAATACACACCTGGCAATGTATCTCACCCAACTTTGAATCTCAGCCAATTACAATAATTTATTTTTACTATTTCCAATAGCTCAGCAGCCGTTATCACGCTTGGATGTAGTGTGAATGACTCTGGTCTAAACCCCTAATGAGATGCTCTTGAACATAAGCTGTGTGTGGGTAAAAAGTAAAGTTGCAGCCGCATTCGACCGGACATTAGGGATTGCCTTGTTGGTGAGACAACTTCCTGGGCCGTCGGCATATTGCGGTAGGGTGGTCAGTTCCTTTCCATGCCGCCTTTGCTTCCCCAACTCTAAGTCAGGTAACCATTACTGCTGGGTGGGCAGGAGGGGGCGAAAAAATCCTTGTCCGAACCGAGGCTTGAACCCGGACTTTCCGCTTCGGAGACGAGCGCACGTGTGGGTAGTTTAAGCAAATTTCAAGGATTTCTGTGAGTGGCTGGTTTTTTGAGTGCTTAGTTGGAGGTTCGTTCTTTCTTACCTATCAAACTTCTATGGTTCTTTTTCTGTTGTCCTCTTCCTTTGCAGGTGGTAGAATGGTGCCATTTGTTGGTCTTTCTTCTTTCTTTACCCTCCCTCTGTTGTTTCTGTATGTGTCACGACATGGTGGAATCAGGCGTTCGTCAATTTTTGGGCATATGGTGTTATTGGTATCATCTTAATTAAAGCCTGCTTATTTGCCTTTCTTTTGGTGAAAAAAATATCCATCCTGTTAATTAAAAGTTATCCATCCTGTTGATTAAAAGTCGAAATATTTGTGAATGAAGGAGGTCAGGTTCACCTGGTTTCAAATGTAAAATTAGTGAGAAATAGCCACCGAAGTATGAAAATTTCCATATCTTGAGAGTCATTGAAAACTGAACATTTACAATGTTTGTGCATTTAATCATTGTTTTTCAGTAAAAATCCCCACAGAAATGTGTTTTAAATGGATATAAAAGGTTTTGAACCCAAAAAAGAAAGAGAAAATTGAGAAAACGAATTGCCCAACAACCGGAAAAATGCCAATTTCTTTGATTTCATTATTTTGATGAGCACCTGATTTCACCACGATGCCTCACATATCTGTCTCACTCTTCCCCAGCGCTAAATGACCTTGAGTGTGTCGATGTTCTTCTTTTTACTCAAGCAAACAATCAAATCCAAACCCCCCCC
>NW_004797285.1:569296-570910 GCF_000002075.1 Aplysia californica | reverse complement strand
GAGAGAGAGAGGGGGGGGGAGATTTTTATGGTCACTTACGTCCATGTCGGTATTCTTTTTCCTTTTATTGCGTTGGTTTGTGAGTCGATGCCATAGACTTGTACTCTTAGACTGCTCACTGACATGGCCACCGTTCTCCGCTCTCTTCTTCCAAACACTGCGCTGTGCGAATCGTACGCACCTCGCGCAGTACTATAAAGCGCAAATGGGACGCAATGGAATTCGCCGGTCATAACTCTACGCACAGAAAGTTTGATCCTGAACTCGCCCCATTTCTGTTATCAAATAGTTAAAGTAATGCCAGTTATAGTCGGTGGGTGGTTGGCGGGTACTCTGGTGTTATTTGTTTCTTCTTTCCTACAAACATCTATCGTCCTTCTTCTTTTTTTTTTTTTTTTTTTTTTTGTTACTCTTTTGTAACACCTCTAATCTTCTGGCGCTTATATGACCTCCTGCAGTTGTGAGCGCCGTAAAACCTTTACTAAAACTGAAACTAAGCATGAAGAAGGCGTAGGCTGGATCCCCCTGTTGGAAAGGTATTGAGTCAAGTCAAGGTTTTTTTAGGTTAATCTGTTGCTAATCAGTATCACAATCTGCCTGGTTGGCCCTAAGAGGGAGGTTTCACTACGCTGTCCCCTTACAAAACGAAATTGTGTTGATGGAGACGTATACCATTAGCGTTATTTCACAATCAACCAAATAACCTGTATTTTCTGGGCCTTTCCAGCTACAGTCTATATTCGAATAAAGACATCAAGCTTCTGAAAAATGAGGCAAATTCTAGTAGATTAATAATTTCAGCAAGTTCGGAATTGTCGAACTGGGACTAAGGATTTATTTGATATTCTTCAGAGATTCAGTCCGAACAGTTTCGGTCGGAAACATTCACAGAAAATGGAAAACCGTTATAATAACGACATTACGAAGAGACATTACGAGCTAGTGGTACATAATCAATTGTTTCACCAGACAGTTACAGCCATGTATTCCATAAAATTCCAACGAGAGGTGTTTCTTTTAAATTTCTTTTCTAGTTTTTATCTGAAAAATAACTAGTTCCTTAGTCATTGCACTGACCTGGGTGGTCTCTTTTTATCTGATTTTTCTCAAACTTAAAAAAATATCCCAAATGCCTACGGAATGATGCAAGCAATACTTTTATTTAATGGGGCATAGCAGTGAAATTAGACGCTCGCCAAAATAATGAAGTTGAAAAAAAAAGAGATATTTTTCCGCCCTCAGCGCAATTTTTATCGATTAGCTCAATTCATTTCATGTCCATAATTTAGAACACTTCTGTGTGGCTTTTATAAAGAAATGTTGATCGAAGACTCAAGAAGAATGAACTCTACATGCCCCCAAAAATTGACGAGCGCCTGATTCCTCCGTCTCGTGACATATTTACAGATAGATACCTTCAGAAGACACTTATTTTCATACTTTCTGGGATGGAGCGCGGCGCACTTTTGTTAAGTAAGATAGAAAGTATGTATGGGCATTATGAATATTATTGTGAGAAAAGTTTAGCAGTTATGCGCATTGCTTCAACACCCTCACAACGGTAGTCATCTTAGTGATGTTTCAAAGTCTAGAAAAAGAAAGTACATCCCCCAA
>NW_004797285.1:567076-568226 GCF_000002075.1 Aplysia californica | reverse complement strand
CGACAAACACACACAGACACACACACACACACACACACATATATATAATATTATAAACACACACACACATGGGTGTATGTGTACTTCTGTGTCTGTGCGAACATACTTTGTATTCTCGTGTATTCAGTATAAGCCATAACGTTACTTACAAAGTCCATCTTGCAAGCAACGAAATATTTTTCCATAAGTAGGTGTTCTCAATAACACACCACTTCCCTATATGAACAAATGAAGGGGTGGAAGGGGGAGTGGAAGGGGAGAGACGAAAATAGTAATATGTTTCTCTCTTGCATCACCTCTAATCTTCAGTACTTATATGACCTTATTTTTTTGCAAGTTCCGTAAAATTCTTACTAAAACCAAATGATGTTATAAAACAAGTTTATAATATTATTATGTTATCATTATTGTAACAGCTGAAGTGTAAACGCGTGAGGGGCAGCGATGAATCTAGTAAATCTCTAATCTGGCTGGGATGGACAATTGTTTTGCCATTCAAATGCGGTCATTAACTCGAGCAAATCCAAGGCGGGGGGGGGGTGGTCTGAGTCTTGATTTGATTTGCTGTTTCACAGCGCAGGCCAGCGGTTTTATCGACATATTTACCCACACACGGTATAATAAGGGGTTGCTCTAAGGCTAAACAATAGTTACTGCAGGTGATGCGGTGGTTGGCTTTCAAAATTGTCTCTAGAAGCTTGTGGCGTCCTAAACTTTATAAAATCGCTCATATGACCCTATGCAGTTGCGAGTGCCGTAAAACAATTACAAAAAATATATACCTTCATAAAAACTAGCCACAATATGTTTAAAAAATTAATTTTAATTGTAGAGCAGATGTTTTATGCCCCAACTGGCACAATTTAGATTACTTCGGAGGCGGATATAATTTTCCCTTGTCAGATAGTGCCAATCCTTGTTGCAGACGGAGATGCTTGGTATGAAACGCAGGAATCGAACCTTTGTCTTCTACGTGAGTCGACGAAGCGTGGAACCGCTACACCACAACAGTGCAGAACTACAAAATCCTCTACTAAAATTGTGTACGAACGTTTTGCTTTCAGCTTGATGTTGGTATTCGTCAAGATGAAAGAATATGATATGGTTGTATGTGTGTGTGTGTGTGTGTGTGTGTGTGTGTTTGTGTGTG
>NW_004797285.1:564715-565873 GCF_000002075.1 Aplysia californica | reverse complement strand
TCTCTCTCTCTCTCTCTCTCTCTCTCTGTCTCTCTCTCTCTTTCTCTTTCTTTCTTTCTCCCACCCCCCTCTCTCTCTCTCTATCTCGCGCTCTCTTTCTCCCGCATTCACATATTCCTTCTTTTGTTCACACACATACAGGAACATATTCTGTACTCACAAAATTAGAGGGACACAATACGAAAGAAACATACACCTAAAACGTCTTACTAAGACTTTCTTGAGACGTACAGTCCACAAAATAGACGGACAGAAGAGTAAACAAAACAAATACCTTGAAGAATAGACAAACAGGGAAGAAAGCAAAACAGAAACGCACAAAATAACAGACAGACAGACTAGACAACGGCAAAGAAAGCGGGTGACGAACGAGCGGGCAAAAGAGGAAGAGATCTGACTCCCACACACATTAAATGCGTATTTACAGACGTCGTTACAAGTTAGGAATCCCTCAAGCGTACCCAACAGCTGTCGAATTCGGCGTAAAACCTCGTCTGCTCTCGCTGAAAGAGTGGTTTCAAAAACCTGCACACGTTTTCCCTCTGCACTATCAAAGCCACCATTTGGAACACAGTATATTCTGCCTCCCCTCGTTTTCTGCAATCGTATACCTCACTCAGTGACGTCACATGAGGGGTAATTGGTTCGTTTCTCCGCCGGGAGAGACTTGCCAGAAGGAGTAACTCACAGAAAGAACCGCTAGTTGGCAATGACTGCGAGCACGAACGAGATAAAGCCCTATCTACTTCAAACGTACACTTTCCGATTTATCTAAGTCTATTTTTTCTTAAGGTCTACTGGGATAATCATTACGTATCGGACTCTTACTTCGGTCTGAATGCGTCATAAAATGAAAGTCGTATTGCATCGCCTGTAAACTGTTTTGAAGTAAATTCTTAGTCACGTTTTAGTCTCTTTTTCAGCCTTTCTGTTTACTTTTATCTCGATGAAGAGAATACTTATAATCTTGCGAAACGTAGAACAATTTTGTAAATAACAGTTTAGGGTAGATGTTTTTCATTGTTTTACTATTATTTTTAAAAGGGATGATTATGATTTAGAGAGAAGGATGGGGAGGAGTAGGAGAAGATTGAAGAGGACTATGAGAAGAAGAAGAAGAAGAAGAAGAAGAAGAAGAAGAAGAAGAAGAAGAAGAAG
>NW_004797285.1:562524-563610 GCF_000002075.1 Aplysia californica | reverse complement strand
GTTTAATACTGAAGTCTTTGCTTGTATCTGTCCCTGGGTGTGCGACAGAAGCGCCAAGTCGTCTGCGAAATCCAGATCGTCCAACTGTGTCCTACAACGATAGGAACGAGTTATAAAAACATATTATCATTATTACAGAAACAAATGTGTGCGTCTGTCTTGGAAAGTTCGATAAAGTTGGTGACATGTTATTTTTATCTTACTTTTCTCCACAGACTTGTACTGTAGTATTGTACATCGTGCTCTCGGCGTATTTCCGGTTCAATGTGGAGCCAAATTAAAGGCACTGGATTAGGATGAAGCGGGCCCTGTATTGCAATGCAACTTTTGTTTTGTCCTTCGTCTGAGCGCAATGGCACAGCCCATAAGACGCAGGCTTTGCAACAAATTTTAGTACAGAGAAATGATCGGCGGCCATGACAGTCCGTGATCAAGAATTACAAATCTATGGTCCGTCTCAAAGTTTATGTACAGCTCTGTCCTGAGCTTTATGTTTGGGCTTGTTGTTGTTTTTTTTCTTCAGAGCCTCATATTCTTATTACTTTTTAACAACGCAGCATTGAGCACCATTAAAATAGTGAACGTATTCGTTGCTGTAGCTTTTAAAAATAATAATCGATTGTTCCTGATGAAGCCCGAATAAGCGAAACTTTGGGCAGCTTTGTAAAACTGAGATGATGATGATGATGATGATGATGATGATGATGATGATGATGATGATGATGATGATGATGAAGGTGGTAGTGGTAAGATAGTCTCAGAAGTGTATCGATACAGCATCGCGCCGCGTAGCTTTTCAACAGCTCCCAAGGGGACGGGGCGTGTTTCCGGAGCACTTCCTGGAGGTAATCTCCCCAACAATGTGAGCACAAAGACCTAATGACGGGCTGGGTTTGACCAGGAAGTAAATTGCACGGAGCAGCTATCGATAATTCTGTCCTTTCGCCAGTGCCCGTTTGGCGGAGATCGATGGCTGGGTTTGGGGGGGGGGGTAGAGTTGAAGGTTGGGTTGGGTGGGGGGCATTGGATTGTTCTAATTAGATGTGACCTTGGGATTTGTGGAGAGAAAGGAAGACGGGAGAATGG
>NW_004797285.1:560596-562422 GCF_000002075.1 Aplysia californica | reverse complement strand
TCTGTCTGTCTGTCTGTCTGTCTGTCTGTCTGTCTGTATGTCCATCTGCCTGCCTGTCTGTCTATGTGATCGTCATGATGTCGATTTGTCCTTCTTTTCATTAACCGGAGAAGCAGTCTGTGTGTGTGTGTGTGTGTGTGTGTGTGTGTGTGTGTGTGTGTGTGTGTGTGTGTGTGTGTGTGTCTGTCTGACTGATTGATCGTCAAGATGTCGACATCATGTTCCTCATTTAACTTATCCAGAGAAACACAGTGTGGCCTGGAGTAGCTGCGTGTTATTGTTCCACAGATGATGAACGTGTGGGGAAAAACAGCAATATTGATGTGGGGAGAGAGAGAGAGAGAGAGACAGAGAGCTGAATGTTCAGGGCCCTTCAAGAGTCCCAGAGACACACAGAGAGAGAGAGAGAGAGAGAGAGAGAGAGAGAGAGAGAGAGAGAGAGAGAGAGAGAGAGAGAGAGAGAGAGAGACAAAATGGGTTATGTCGATTACTATCCGTGTACACAAGCGATGAGAGTTCGCTCCTGGTCTGAAAAAGTCCTTTATTAATCTCAGTCGCTCGGTTAGCATGTTGAATGACACTCCGTGCGATTGATCCTGACAGCAGCATAGGAGCTGCCCGTCTCCTATTATAAGATCTACATTTTCTGGGTGGGTTTAAGACCAATAATATTTATTATTGTTTACAAGGGACACTCAGCTACAAGCAACGAAAACATTTCGTTGCTTGTTAGTTTCGCTTTTTTGTTGTTGTTGTATTTCGTTTGTCTTTGGAGATTGGTTTTTTGTTTGTTTGTTTTTTTGGATTGTTTGTTTGTTTATTCGTTTGTTTGTTTGTTTGTTTTTGGGCTTGTTTGTTTTTGGGCTTGTTTTTTTCTGGAGTGTGGGTGATTTTTTAATTTTTTAATTGTATTTAATGGCTGTTATTTATGAGGGGGTTATTTTGTTTTTGTTGTTTGTTTGTTTTCGGGCTTTTTGTGTCGTTGTTTGTTTTGTTTTTTGGTTGTTTTGTTGTGGGGTTTTTTGTGGGGTTTTTTGTTGTTGTTTTTTTTGGGGGGGAGGGCTAAAGGGTTTGTAAAGAAGAAATATAGCCATTATAGGCTAGTTACATATTATGAGGGAATGTTTACAGTGTCCCTGTTTTTGTTTACCAAGCTGCCAGATGTGGTCAAGTATTCCCTTACTTATTCATATAAGCCTCTCTCACTGTCAAGTTTTGGACAGCCTTTTCTAAGCCAACCTGTCGCCACGAGAAGCAGACATAAAAGCTGATAGGACGATGACCCCTGTGAGATTTTTCTCCGTTTACGATTAAAACGTATAACCTACAGCGAAAGATATCAGGCTTGTCGTGTCGGGGTGTTACTGATAGGCTTGTTTGACACAAACGTATTGATTTTCAATGTAAAAATAGAAGTAATGGTCCCAGTTTTGTTCTCTTTTCTCTTGGTTGGACTCTCTATCTGACAGTTTGCGTGTGGGTGGGGGGGGGGCGTGATTTGTAGGCCCTACTTCTTTACTTTCATTCTGTTGTTTCTCTCTACTTTTTTCCTTTTTTTTTCGTTCTGTTTTTTCTCTCTACTTTTTTCTTTACGTTCATTCTGTTGTTTCTCTCTACTTTTTCTTTACGTTCATTCTGTTGTTTCTCTCTGCCCCAGCACTAAATAGCCTCTGTTGTGTATTTGCTCTTCTTTCTACTCAAACAAAAACAAATCTGACCATGTGTTCAGACTTTTTTTCTGTTGATCATGGATGTTCAGTATTTAATAACTGAAAGGTTTTGTGTTAAAACTATTGCGTGTATGTGTGTGTGTGTGTGTGTGTGTG
>NW_004797285.1:556871-560361 GCF_000002075.1 Aplysia californica | reverse complement strand
GGGGGGTCATCCTTGATAATATTGTAAGCACTCATTAACCTAGGGTACATAAATGTTAATGTGTCTGTCAGTAATGCTACATAAAAATGTTAGTTGTGAGCAACATGTGGTCTACAAACATCATCTATTTTCCTGAAGCAAAGCATCATAATATCGACGTAAATCTCCATACCCATGGTTCACACAGATAAGAATCCTTTTCGCTGAATGAAGTGAATGTGTCCTTTCTCTTAGGTTAGTTTACTTTGACCGTACGTTCAGCTCGCTTTATGTGTCAAAATGGTTCTAGACCTGCTAATGCACAACGTGTTTTAAATGAAGAAAGCAAAGAGCACACTTTGATTTGTTACAATCCACTTGAACGAGCTTCGCACTCAAATAACGCGGCGGAAATTGAAACACGATCATGCGTATTGATTTACGTTGCGGACACGGATGTTGTATTTCGGTTTTGTGAGCCGTGATGACAGAATTGGATTTTTAAAAATATAAAAGATTAAAAGCTTTTTTTTATAAAGAGAAAATATAAATAAAAGCCATAAAGAAAAAAGAAAGGAAGTTATGGAGATTTGGGATTGTGTGTGTGAGTTTTATTTGGTAGAGGGGAGAAGGGGGAGGGGAGAGACGAAAGGTCGGGTTTCTGTCACCAAAAGAAGTCATACGAGTTTTGTTTGTTCACAAATATTTTTCATCTGTATGACATTGAATCCGTTCCATAGTACGTTACAACGTGACTGTCACATCGTAAAAAACTATTGTTTTAGACATTGAAAAACTGAGCTGATAAAGAAGGCAGACAACAGGAAGGATTAAGGTACCACGATCGTCAATGTCTGCTCCTGATCTGGCACCTGAGGAAGAATAAGATTAGACATAAATTTGGGACAACAAAGAAGTAAAGACAATGAACATTATGTGGGAGCGCCGTTGAACAAGTTCCTACAGTAAAGCCGGCTACCTGTATAACACAAACACCTGTACAAACATCCACTTTCCATTACCTTCCTTGCGTTTGTTTTACATTTTGATGACTCTGTGTGAGACATCCTCCAGTCTTCTTCTTCTTCTTCTTCTTCTTCCTCGTTCTCGATGACAGCAGCTAGACAGTCCGTCCGATGTCGCGCACAAACTGTACTGTCCGCTTCAAATCTGAGAGACTGCCATAGAGCTTTCTCTCAAGAGGAGTCACATTCTGCCACGTCTGTGTACGAAGGGTGGCGTAGCGCGGGCAGTGCTGAAGAATATTATGGTTGGCATCCTCTTCGTCGTGTCCACATTCACAGATCGCGGACTCTCGCACTTTTAATTTAGGTCCACCCGTCTGACTTAAACACGTTTTCTCCTCCTCGACAATTGGTGGTCGTCTTAGGCAGTTTAAACTGTGCGTATATCAGGCTGAGCTGTGGTTTGGATAAATCTGCGTCTCAAGTGAACGCCAGCTTGCGGCGTTGATAAGATTAACCGTTACACTACACCGCAGACGTAGGTGTTGTTTCTGAGACGGCATAATAATATTATGGTCAAAGCTTAAACTAGGACGCTTTTTTTGGTCGATGGTGAAATATCGAGAGAATACGGTAATTATTAACATGCACGTAGGTGAAAGTATCACAAAAGAATGAGGTTTGGGAGGATGGAAAGCTTATGTAAGATATTGTTTTCCTAGGACGAGTGGGAGTTAACTCTATAATATATATTTCCATCTGTAACATAAAACTGAGGAGTGAGTAAACCTCAGGGGGGAAATAAAGACAGACAGACAGACAGACAGACAGACAGACAGACAGACATTTAGACAGACAGACAGACAGACAGACAGACAGACAGACAGACAGATGGGCGGACGGGAGACCAACTAGCAGACGGACTGACGGACAGATCTGGATGGACAGACAGACAGACAGTGTTCAGAGAGAGAGAGAGAGAGTGTGTTTGGGCAGACATAAAGAGAGAGAGCGGGGGGAAGGGTCTGAAAATAGATAAAGAGAGATAGAGAACCAAAGCAGAGAGAGAGAGAGAGAGAGAGAGGGGGGAGAGAGAGAGAGAGAGAGAGAGAGAGAGGGGGGGGGAGAGAGAGAGAGAGAGAGAGAGAGAGAGATAAGGCGGGGGGAGGGGGGGGGGGATGAGGGTATGATAACAATTATGCTAGGAACTGTTTAAATGAGATGAACGAGTGCTCTGACTACTTATTCGACTCGTCCTAATCTTGGCTCTGAAGGAATTCTAGCGCGTTACTTTGAAGTACAATGTGTTCTATTGGCTATTTGGCGTTGAAGTAATGCCATTTGCTAGTGCTGGCGTTGAAGTGAATCCGTCGGTTCATGTTTATCATTTGAGACCACTGTAAGCCGGAGGTTTGGAGATACCTTGCGTGTTTCAGAATCCTGAAGCTTTGATAGTAGTGTGACTTGATGTCGTTATAAGTACTTCTGGTTCTAGCGAATTTGAAAGTAGGACCACTTCTAGTGTGTCTCACAAACTACCTTTTCCTTTTATTTAACTGATGAAATTGCTTTTAAAATGAACCCAATTAAAAACTGAACTAAATAAAGGGTTTGATCAAAGAGTAAAAGACAAATCTAAGAGCTTTTGAAATAAACCTCCATGTACTTTGTTTACTTTGAAATGACTCTCGAAGGGCCTAATTGGCGATAAACATCAACAACTAAATTCTAAACGACTACCAGTGACAATAAATAGTCACTTAACGTCAGATCAGCCACGTTGTAACCGAGAATGATGTTAATGGGTTCGTTGACCTTAAAGGAAATCTGCTAAATCCACACATCTGGACTAATCTAAAGCAAAATGTTTAATAAAGATAAAACCAAGACATGCCAACAGTAGCCTTTTTGACCCTTGCTTCTGTTTGTATTTCTTTTTTTTTTCTTTGCTTGTTTTTTTTTTATGTATCTAACAACATTATGAAATATTAAGTCTGCCTGAATAATGACTCGTAAATACCGTTTAGAATACATGTTTCCAAGACAAATGAAAAGAAGAAATACTGAGAAGACCCAATCAACAATGCATTACAATTTTTTCTTAGGCAGGAAAATCGAATTCCACGCTGCTCTAGGTTTTTTTGTTGTTGTTTTTTACTGTAGCTAATCAAAGCATGAGAAGAGGTTTCAACTTCTGCTGTAGTTGAAAATTCATGAGTATGCAAGCGGGGAAAAATCACAACAAAGTAGAAACACAATAATGCAAGAAAAAGCTCAGTGGGTGGAGAGAAAGGTCATAATGGTGAACAAATGTTTACTTCGTTTGATTGATTATGTTTCACACCGCCATCAATACTTCCTGGTATGGCGAAAGATTTGTGTTCTGTTATGTTTTTGTTAAGTTTTTGGTTGGTTTGTTGTTGTTATTATTGTTTTTGTTCTGTGTCTAATGATTTATGGGATTTTGTTTAGTTTTGTACAAGTTATTTTGTTGGGTTTTTTTCGGTTTGGGAGACTTTTTTTGGAACGGGTTTGGAGGGGGAGGG
>NW_004797285.1:554518-556688 GCF_000002075.1 Aplysia californica | reverse complement strand
GGGGGGGGCGGGAAAGGCTGCACAACTCAACTGCAACTTGACGTCGGATCTTGTCCTCTCCAGAAGACATGGGTTCGATTCTTGTGCTGAAAATTTTTTTTACCGAGTATCTCAGTCTGTCTGTTAGATTAATTTGTCATTCTCAACCTAGGCTGGTCCGTACAGGCAGGGTCGAAGCAGTCAACCTCCTTAATTATCTAAATTGTTTACACGGGGCGTAAAAAATTACAATCATAATCTGATTCTGCTTATCGCATGCCTGTCTACAAATTCCGAGTTTGGCTTCTAGATAAATTAATAATAAACAGGGGTGAAAGAAATGCCTCATAAAAGAAACCTGTTGCCTTCAACTAATAAACAGAGTACCTTTAAAATGAGAACGGCAGTAACCTTGATAGAATGAGAAATGTTAAAAACACGCCGCTGATAATGTTTGGCTTTTGTTTTGGGGTTTGTTTGTTTGTTTTGGGTAGGGTTGTTTGTTTGTTGAGTTTGGTTTTTTTTTAGGGGTTTGGGTGAAGGGTGTGTTAAAAAGTTGTCTTTAGTTTCAAAGCATTGCGGCAACCGTCAGTTCTGATAGGCTGTCTGGGTATAAAGATTTGTCAATAGAATGTTTCGTCATTGTTGAAGGAGTTATTTTATTGAGGACGCGTATTCTGATCAATCGACAACACTGACATAAAGACGCGTTTCTTTGGGAGTCTTAAAAAAGAAGCTCAACCTTGCTATTCACGAAACTACTAGTATTTCCATGTGTTTCCTGTGTCTGAACCATAATCCCTTAGTCAAATGGGCGTGGCACATTTTGCCTCTTTTTTCTTACTTGATTTTGTTCACATTAAGCCTAATGACTCGCTCCATAGTGAACCATGATTACGTAAGAAGGGCACGATCTAGGATATATCGTAATACAAGTCTATGCCTCTTTGACTCACCACAAAATCTAAAAACCGAAGAGAAATAAAAAGAAATAATATTATCTTTTCTAACACAAACTAACCCAAAACTGCATAGCAATAGTAGCTAGATGATTTCGTCTTCATTTTGAGTCGTTTTTGAGCGCTAATCTCGGCATTCCGGGTTGTGTCTGTGTCAGGACGACCTTGGAAGAATCTGGCAAGTTTTCAAGCGCAGATTGCTGGAGACGTTATCTAAACTAGGGCACAGCTGATTCGCCTCGGCTTTCCGGGATTTTTTTTTTTACTTATTTTTTTTTTTAGCTTTGAGGATCTTCAGAGGAGGTTGTGATGACAGACTTGCCAAAAAATTAGAAGTTTGCGAAGCGAAGACTTTTAAAAAAAAACTTTGCTTAGAGATATAATTGAGACCAGTGCGCAGAAAATAATGTTGTGATGAAAGTATGAGGTGAAAAAAAGGTGGACTGAAGAGGAACATTTCTTTACATTGAGGTAGAGAATCTAGCTAAATAGAAAGTTAAAGGTTACCGAGGAGAGACTGAGAACTAGAGACAGAAAGAGGGACGGGGTGGGGGAGAGGGGAGACATAGCGAGAGGGGAGGAAAGGGAGAAAGAGGAGGAGAAGGGACTAGAGAGAGGAAAACAGAGAGGGGAAAATGTTGAGACAGAGAGAGAGAGAGAGAGATAGAGAGAGAGAGAGAGAGCAGAGAGAGGGAGAAAGAGAGAGGGGGGGGTAGAAGGAGAGAGAGACAGACAGTCAGATAGACAGACAGACAGGCAGACAGGCAGACAGACAGACAGACAGGCAGACAGACAGACAGAGAAAGAGTATAGGGAGATTGGCAAACCTGCTTAAATATGATATACCTTTATCTGTTGTGACCTTTTAGAAGTTAACCTAGGCGGAATTAGGACTCGTGAGCATACGCCATAAAACTTACCGAGAACCAGTATAAGGTATCTCTATTTTTTTTTCAATAGGTTTTGTGTCTACCATGACAGCTGAGTATAACTATTTTTGCGAGCGTCTGGGAACCTTGTCAAAACGTTGAAAATTATTACAATCGACTTTTTTTTGTCTTAGATAGGGTCGTTGGTTGTACTCTATTGCTCTGGGAGAGAAAATGCTACGTTGGTTAAAATGTAATTAAGATTCATAGATTGAACAGTGTGTCACTTGTTTTATACTTTAATTTTGGTATTGTTTTTGTTGTTTAAAAAAGATTAGGGGAGATGAGGGAAGATTAGTCTGT
>NW_004797285.1:549842-554418 GCF_000002075.1 Aplysia californica | reverse complement strand
TTGTTGTAAACACTGTCCGCACAGGGTAATAGAGTATGTGTGTGTTTGTGTGTGTGAGAGAGAGAGAGAGAGAGAGAGAGAGATAGTGTGCATGTGTGTTTGTGTGTGCGTATCTGTGTGTGTTTGTGTGTGTATTTATACACTTCCCTATAAAATTGATACATATTGATGATGGTTTAGAATACAATCTTTATAAAAAATGTGACAAATGTGCAAGGGGAAGATTTATTTTGTTTTTGTTGGTTGGGGGGGGGGGGTCTGTTTTGTCTTTTATTTTTTCACTTCAAAGCAAATGAGATGAAATGGACCTCTTGAATAAGACGGCATCTTGTCTGTGTTGGAGAAACAGGGCTAGAATATCATAGAGATACCACAAAACGGGGACATGCAGGCTGTAAGATGGATAATCACAGAATACGCTGAAGAACGAGGGAGTTTATATTATATGAGACGACGAATCCTTGAGAGGGCTGATAAGCAGAAAATCTCCAATAGCGAATCGTTAGGGTCATTTTACAATCGCCCTAGTCAGATTACGGGGATTTTTAGATGTAACCGTTATGGTCATAAAGACGCGAAGGAGTGGCTTAGATAATTAAAGGGGGGCTCCCGTGGTCTAGAGATAGATCTACGGTGTTTGCCTCTCATTTTATTGGCCCTGGTTTCGAAACCTGCCAACGACGTGAAATTTTCTTCTCTAATATTGTCCCCTTTACCTCCTTTCCTGCTCTTCAACCATGTTCTGTAGTCTGTTTCGTCTCCCTTTCTGCTGCCCTCCCCTCCCCCTTTTTCCCTCTTCTCTGGGCTTCTGACTCTTTCTGCAGCCTTTCTATTGCTTCTGTTTGGCTTCTTGTTTAGTTTAGTAAGGTTTTATGGCGCTCTCAACTGCATAAGGGCATATGAGTGCCATTAGCTTCTTCTTACTGCTGACTTTCAGCCTCACCCCTGATAAAAGCAAAATAATCTCGGAGGCAGCGTGTGCAAGCTGCGCACATTAAAGATCTTTTGATGGTCCTAAAATCGATTATAAGAGTAGATTTCGTTCGCCACTCGGGAAAAATTCAAAATTAATTCCTACCAAACTGACAATGCTTAATGTGTCTCAAAACGAACTAAAAATCTTAAAGGTTCATTCTGGTCGTTCTTTCTTGCCTCGTTTGTAACTGAAAAAAAACGAGAGTCGAAGTCAAGTCATGATTTGATGTGGAAGCTCACTTTTTGTTTGACTTTCTCAAAACTTTTTTTCAAAAAGGACTTACGTACTTGTAGAATGACATTGACGGTATATTGTCATGTTTGATTCGTGCCATATGCTTGAAATAATTATTAAGGGTGTTATAGCTTGTTTGCGTTCGTCTGAAAACGGTTAAAACAAGATACAATACAATCGCTCTGTTTACTCTTCTCAGATCTTTGCATACGGGTCTGAAAGTAGGATGACAAACAGAAACTAAAAGCCCATTCATAGAGGTCACTGCAAGCTAAAATTTCGACACGTTTTAATTGATGTTAACCTTAAAAGGGGGTCCAAAAATTATAGCAACCCCCCCCCCCTCCCAAAAAAAACTTGATAGTGATTTTCTTCACGCGTGGACCAAATCCACGGGTTCTGTGTGTGACGGCGGTGTGTCTGAACGCCACACCACAGATGTGATACCGGTATGTTTAAAATTAAAGCAGAGTACCCATTGTGTACCGTCAATTGGTCGCTTTTAAGGACAAGCGGGATTTTGGGGGTTTCCAGAAATCGTTACCGACACCAAAAGTCGGCATTGCCCTGACTATAGGAGAAGTTTGGTTTCTTTGCTATGTATCTTTGTTTGGTTATAGAGAAAACTCGACTTGTCTTTTAAAGAAAGTGAACAAGGGTCCAAACCTTTGCCTTCGATTTTCTCAAAACAGCATTTTTCGGGATAGCTCGCTTGTCTGTGCTTAAAAGCGACCAAGCAGAAACAGTATACATCAAGGTTTCTCCAGAACAAAATCCATAACTTGTTTAATAGTGCTGATTACATATAGAATTTAAAATTTTCACAATGTATAAGCAGTAAACGACAAGTTATGAAAAGTTTAACTGAGAAAACACACAGTTTTATATTCTTTTGCTTAAGACGTGGAAAGCCAAATGGATATGTGCACGGGACATAATTCCAGTGGGCATGTTTAGCGTGTCTTTCTATTTCTCACTATGAGCCATAGCAGATAAAAGAGGGGTTAAAACCTTGCATTAAATAGCTGGGAGTCGCCATTCAAAAAGAAATAACAGAAAGAGCTCAGAGGCTTTAAGGGGAGAATGGAGAAAGTTCCCGAGGAATCAAAGCTGTAGATTATGTCAGTAATGGATTCCACATTTCCAAACAGTATAAACAAAGCTCATGTGGCTTGTGATAGAAGATGAAAACCCTTGAGAGAACGGACACAGATTTTTCGGGTTCTCCAGAAACAAAAATGAGAACGTTTAGTTTTAATTTTTTGCTGATACAGTTTAAAGAAAACAGAAGAGTGGGTTAATTGAAACAATGGAATGTTACAATTTTTGCAGGTACAATTTACATAACAATAGAAATTGGATTAATTAAAAGCAGCAGTTGCCCATCTGTCTTTTGTTGATTAAAGCGGGTGGATGGCGCTTTGCTGTTTAGACATTGAAGTCCGTGAATTGCTTTTGGCGCTGCCAGGAAAACGAGGGCGAAGAAGAAAAAAAAAAGGTTTCCCTTGTCTAAAAATGTTGTCGGGCAAGAAGGAACGGCGGATAGGGCACCCGAACAATATGTTTCAGTGAGCGTCTTGACAGGTGCCGCCTCCGATACTGACAGGGGTGATGGTGGAAAGGTCATAGTGTACTCTGTGACCTTCACGGAGGGGATTTGGGTGCGTCTACCTTACAAGTCGGTAGACAATAGCTTATAGGGTGTGCACACGGTGCGACTTATTGAATCGAAAGTCATGAGATGGATGTATTTGGCATCTGTTTTAATGAACGTAACTCAGCTTCAATCGTTGTCTGTGATAAATTAGCGTTATGTGTGGTGTGGTGTGGCCATCAGATGCTTCGCCGTTGCAGTAGGAGATTCGGAGTCGAACACCCAGTACAAATAGGGGGGGGGGGGGTGTTTTTTTTTTTTTTTTTTTTCTTTCTCTTTTTTCGGGTTTTTTTTGGGGGGGGGGGGGGTGTTATCGATTTTTGCCTGTCTTTCTGCTAGCATGTTGTATCCTTTTCAGCCTCAGCTGGCGCTAACAGTGTGTCGATGGTGGCTAAAAAAAACACCTGTACTAAAATTAAAAAGTATATTAATTTGTGATACAATGGCATCTGTTGTGTCGTGTACACTGAAGACGTGAGTTCTATTTCGAGTGGAGAAGTTTGTTATATCGAGCGTCGCTGTCTGTATGCTGAGAAACAACAGTATCTGTGGGTGGTTGGCGGGTGCTCTGGTGTGGTTTGCTCCTTCTTTCCTATTAAAAAAATCTATTGTCTCTATCTCCCCTCCTTTTTTGTGTTGTTTTTTTTACTCTCTGGTAATACCTCAAATCTTCGGCACTTATCTGACATTATTGTGTTGCAAGTGCCGTAAAACTCTTACTAAACTAAAACAGCAGTATCCCACACAGCTCGCGAAGGCGTTGGCAGACAGAGTCAAAGCAACCCGGCTCCTAAATGATCTTACTTGTGTCGATAAGCTCATCAAACATTTACGATCATTAAGTTTTACAATCAGTGTCGGTGATACTTTGATGTCTGATAACAGCTTCAGGCAGAAGTAAATTGTATCATCCCTCATGACTCATTGGAGCAGAGGAAGATAGGATTAACGTTGACATTACATAAACACCGTCTCCCATCATCACTCACCACCACCATTATATCTAAATAATTCACCATTGCTCTCAGGTCCTTGACTTACATCTATATTCATTGAATCTCTATCTATAACAGTTAAATCTACATGTAACAATAAGAATGTACGTATATCTAAAATGACCATTGCTCTCAGGTCCTTGACTTTCATCTATATTCTTTGAATCTCTATCTATAACAGTTAAATCTACATGTAGCAATAAGAATGTACGTAATACACCATTGGACACTATCATACACACCTATTTCTCTGCTAATCAGATAGCGTCAATCTCGTATAAGTGGGCAGGGGATAAAAAGAAGTAGTACAGCGTTGCTCCCTATTTTGAATGTGCTTGACTTAATGCAAAGAACCGTGGTCGTCGAGAGAGTGGGAGTTTTTTTTTTGGGGGGGGGGGGAGTAAAAAGGGATGCGCTGGGGTCAGACAGTCTTACTGCAATAGTTAATTAAGAGCGGCCTGCGATCGTCGTTATGCGCAAAAGCATAACAAAATTATAAAGTCACCTGCCCAAGACATTCCTCTGTACAAACGGCCATTTCCTATGTCCACACTTGCGTATTGTTACACTATAATGACACTGAGTAAGACAGCTGCCAATTTAATACGACCTCTAGACCACTATTCTCCTTCACAAAGAGTGGCCTTCTTTCGACTGTACCTTATTTCCTTCCAACTCCGTACACAATTGGGAGGACCTTTCGGGTTTTGTGGGGGG
>NW_004797285.1:546775-549579 GCF_000002075.1 Aplysia californica | reverse complement strand
TATATATACTATAATGCTATCGACAAGGAGTCTCGCAGAGCCAGAGGGCACGTGCTGTAAACTCACCTTCCCGTCAGTCGAAAATATGGACCCGGAGAGAGCGATAAAAACATCGAGTCGCTGAGAGGTGAGAGATAGCGGGGTGTGAACCCTCAGATCAGTAGCCCCCCTGTCAGCCGTCATTGGTGGAGGGACGAAGATCGGATCTGACCTTTTGGAGAAAGCCACAATGACAGAAGAAGATCACACGAGAATAGAAGCGGTGGATACTGAGTGTTTACACAGGCTGTGAAAACGGAAAGAACCTGTTAGAGAGAGAGAGAGAGGGGGGGAGAGAGAGAGAGAGAGAGAGAGAGAGAGAGGGGGGGTGTTTGCTTCCTCCGAACTCTTCATGTTCTATCGGAGAAGGGCACGCTTACGATCCTGACTCTCAGCTAACTCAAAACTAACCCATTTGGCTGAAAGAAATGCGAAAAGTCACTGGTTGTATCATTTATTTGCAAGACCAGAATTGTGGAAAATCCGGTTACTGGGGATAGTATTTCTTGATATAAGCACGAAATCTACAGTACCAGAAAGCTCGCCCCCTTAAGAATTAAATATGTAGAAAACTTAAAGTCTGGACGTATGAGCTCAAGAAGACATAATATTTATAATAAAGATATTACTTGAGCCCTCTATTCGGAGCTGACTTGACCTTTTAGTATTAGCCACAACGAGGGCCTCCAATCTCCGTGGAGTCACTGGGTAAGCGTGACGTCATGCACGAAAGCCGATATTATTACTTCGTGGTCGTCGTTCAACTTTGCTTTTTGTCAAATTTCGAAAGAATGGAAACCAAGCATGTTACTGTTATAGAGTTTGATGAAACTCATCAACTGGTTTTAGTATCATTCCTTTTCTTTAACAAATAACGGATCTAGACAAGTTAAGCGTTTTGAATCAACATAATATCCCCCGGGGTGGTGTTACTGACAGACGTGTCTTTAGGCCATTCTCAAAGAGAGGGGGGGGGGAGGGATTAACATCTCGAGTTCTAATGCACGGTAGAATTGTAATTGTAAATTGGATGATTCATCAATGTCATGCTCATAACTGTGCCTGAACTGCAACAGGGAACTACTGCTTTTTCTTTTCTAATCCTTAATATCGTCATTTTTCCTCTACTTTTTTTTTGTATGTTTGTCACTCTCTTGTGACCCGCTATTTCCCGGGTGCCGTGATAGTCGAAGCAGACTTTGTACTGTTGAAGCTAGAGAGGTGAGAGGAGTAAGTTTGATTCCCTGTAAGGACTTCTCTTCTGACATACCCCTTGGCGCTCCTATGACCTTATGCAGTTACGAGCGCCGTAAAACCTCTACTAAAACTAAACTAAAAGAACCAACATAGTGCTCTTCTCGAAATGACACTTTTTTTTAACGGTTTACTTCTGTGACCTCGTGTACAATGAACGACAGACAAGAATCATTTTAAGAATGGTTTGGATTGGGGAGGGGGTGTAGGGAAAGGAAAAAAGGAGGGGGCTGAAACCGAAATTTACCACATAAGTAAATAAATAAATAAATAAATACATAAAAACATAAATACATACATACATAAATAGATAAATAAATTTAAAAAATAAATAGATAAATAAAAGACAGAAAAGCAAAGTGTATGAAAATCCATTCTGGCTTTTGCAGTGTCGCCAACGACCGGCGCTGATGAAAACGTTTTACTCCGTTGTCCCCAGAAAACCAGATCTAGAACTTCTCTTTAAATACACTATTACGTCACACACATCGCAGATCGTCAGCGTCATTCCACGATCAGCCAGTGGGGGTTTCCAGATACAGCTGTTAGTCCTACTGGAATGTAGACATCAAGGGGCATCTTCCAAAGGTATTTTCGTTCTGTTCCGTTATTTCTTTCCTACTTTTTAATTGAAAGATAGCGAGAACGAATGCCCCAGTCATATTTCTGATTTGGGCGTTCTCGTTTTCTTTAATTTTCTTAAGCCGTCTGCTTGTGAATTGACGCTGACTGGGCGAAATATAGATATCAAAATGGCAGACGCAGTAAAACTGATTTGGTTTATTTCAGTTTGTTCTGTTTGTTGCTGTTTCTGTTGTTGCTGTTGCTGTTTCTGTTGTTGCTGTTGTTGTTGTTGTTGTTGTTGTTGTTTTTGTTGTTGTTGTTGTTTTTGTTGTTGTTTTTGTTGTTGTTGTTGTTGTTGTTGTTGTTGTTGTTGTTGTTTTTGTTGTTGTTGTTGTTGTTGTTGTCGAGGTTGTCGCTGTTGTTGTTGTTTGTTGCGTTTGTTTCGTTTGTTTTGATTTCATTTGTTTTCTTGGTTTATGTTTTTCTTTCTTGATTTATTAACTGTTAATAATTTGTGATTTATGGTTGTGCTTTAAAAATTCCACAGAGAGGAGTAAACTGTCTTGTCTCGTGATGTACGATGTCTTTTGTAACGCAAACTATGCTGCTCGAAGACATGTATCTCTAAACATATCTCCAAACCTCGAGTCGTTTGACTCGAAAAAATGACAAATTAGAAGACAAGATATGTTGTTAAGGTGGATGTATAACCTCATCTGTATTAATAATGGTTGGATAAAATGCCAAATTGTGTTTGCATTATCGGAAAATAGAGATTAAAATGTTATCAGAATCACTTGGACAGAAAGGAATTGCTTGAATCGATGTTCCCTTCTCAATTTTTCCCCGACATTATTTACTAGACAGGTGAAAGGTTAGTCTGTGCGTGTGTGTATGTGTGCGTGTGTGTGTATGTGTGTGTGTGTGTGTGTGTGTGTGTGTGTGTG
>NW_004797285.1:544086-546001 GCF_000002075.1 Aplysia californica | reverse complement strand
GAGAGAGAGAGAGAGAGAGAGAGAGAGAGAGACAGAGACAGAGACAGAGACAAAGAGACAGAGACAGAGAGAGAGGGAGAGAGAGACAGAGAGAGAGGGGGATAGAGAGACACAGAGAGAGACAGAGAGACAGAGAGACAGAGAGACAGAGACACAGAGGGGGGTGAAAGAGAAAGGGTTCAGGAATGCCTAATTGAGTTGCAAGAAGAATTTACCTTTGTCACAAGAAGGCGAGTATTGCCAGGGTAAATATGCTTACGGAAGAAGAAGGTACCGGACGGGGATTATTAGATGGCGTGATCTGGCTTAGGTTGGGAGTGAGTTTAATCATACAGGGAGCAGATTTTTGCTCCTTCTCATATTTTGACAACTCTTGGGGCACCTTTGAAGAAACGTCCCTGAGTACTTGAAACGAAAGTCTTTTCTTTTTTTTTATCATCTGAAACGTAGAGGGGCAGGCAACAACGTTCAGACTGTTAATACTTTGACTATGACAAATGTTTGGTGGTTTTTTTGGCTTCTGCTTCATGTTTGACAGCTAGAGTTATATGCCGCTACATTTTTGGGGGGTCTACATGCACTTGATCAGGTCTAAATATGTAGCTACCCTAGAATTACAAAATTCTATCTGCTCAGTACCTAGTTTTGAGAAATCTGACGTCAAATAAATTTACAGTCACAATGTTCCAAGCTGTTTCGGGTGCAGTTTGATGATACAGCAAAAGATCATTTTGTGACTTTCATAATGTTTTAGTATGCAATCCTTAAGTCTGCTGGAATAATAATGGTTGTAAAGCGCACAGAGCATGAACCACAGAATAATAGATCGTACAGTTGATATCATGCTAACAACGAAGCAAATGGCACTGATTTAAATCCCTAACGGGGCAATCTGAATTTAAGCTGCTTTGGGGAGGGGGGTCGTTGTTTGTTTGGGTTTATTTTAAGTTTGTTTTTGTTGGTGATGTTTTTAGACCCCCCCCCCCCCACACACACACACCCCGTTCGGCTCGGTCCTACAGGAGATGACTGCTAAATTCGGAGGTCCAGCCTCCCAAATAACCATCCAGTGTTGAATGAAGCATTAAACTTAAACAGACACCAATGACCAACATAAGGAAAACGGCTGCCCAGAATATTCCTTGGAGTAGATCTACCTAAATGGTATTATCGGGAAACGACGTTGAAATTGGAGGGTGCCAAACTAATACAAATATCCAAAGTACCGGAAAATGAGAAGCCACATTCTAGTCTCTGTCATGTACGTCCATAGACCTGTATCACAATAACCTAGATTGTGCACTCTCGCGTACTTCCGGTTCACTACAGAGCGCACCTTGTTACTCAGTTTGAGCCAAAAGAAGGGCAAGGGGGAAAGGTTTCGTTCACATTCAACTACAGCGAGACTGTTGTTTTATTTTTATCCTACGCTTTGGGCGTAATGACGGTGTCCATGGTGTGCATTAAGACCAGTCAAAGAGACCAAAGAGCCGCGGCTATAGCGGTGTTTGGTCTAGATCTAGAATTACGAGTCTAGGTGCACACCTTTTTAATCTGTGTAAACAGGATCAGGCTCGATCAGTCTCTCTCTCTCTCTCTCTCTCTCTCTCTCTCTCTCTCTCTCTCTCTCTCTCTCTTTCTCTCTCTGCCTCCCCGTCCCCCCACCAAATTCTTCATCATCCTTCTCCCACATTATTCATCTCCCCGTTTTCCACCTCCCTCTCTTCCCCTCTTCCCCTCCCACCATTCTTCATCTTTTACTTTTTTATAACTATGCTGCGTCAACAGACGTGTAGAGACATCGGGGGTGTCAAAGCGGACGTTTCTCTTTATCTCCTGCCGGGTTACACTTTACTAATTACTTTTATTGCAGTCTACCCTTTACTTTATTCTTATGTGTCTGTTATTCTCCCTC
>NW_004797285.1:541054-543169 GCF_000002075.1 Aplysia californica | reverse complement strand
CAGACAGACAGACAGACAGACAGACAGACACAGATAGATAGATAGATAGATAGATAGATAGATAGATAGATAGATAGATAGATAGATAGATAGATAGTAGATAGATAGATAGATAGATAGATAGATAGATAGATAAATGGAGAAATATGGAGAAACACAGAGGCTTTGGAAGAGTGGGCCTCGATATTGACTTTAGACTCGCTCTTCTGATTGAGCTTGATCTTGGCCAAGCAAAATGGATCCCCACAAGCACCCCTTTTTTATAATATATAGAACAATAATAAGTCTATCACTGTTTACTGCAGAGTAAAAATTATAAAGAATAGATAGACAGGGGAGGGGGGGGGTAACAAAACCCACCCCACCTCATTGCTGGATATGCTTGCTGATTTACTGGGCCTTTTACGTATTGTACCCATGAGACATGTATTATATTATTTGTTTAAAGTTTATTACTGTTTTATTTTTTTACCGCGTACCGAGTTATAACATTTTTGAAAGGTTTTTTACTTAGAGTTGACTGGATAAGGCAAGACTCAATGAGTGGGGTGGTTGGGTTATCTTTGTTGTCATAGCAAAATAAACAGTCCGTATTATAAGCAGTTCCATCGCCACTTTCAATCATACCAGACACTTTGTCATTCCACTCTAATTCATTGAGATAACAATGTTGTGCCACACACTTGCATTATAATATCGTGCACTCTGACGTCTCGTATTTTTGTTCAGTATGGAGCGCTCCATAAAAAATATTCTGACTCAATTTTGAGCCAGATAAAGAGAAGGAAAAAAGCAAAGAAAAAGGGGGCCGGGGGCATATTTCGACTATAGCCTCAGACTCGTGTTTACCCTTCATTTGGACGTAATGGTGTAGTGAAGTTTTCCAAGTGAGCAAAGAGTGGCGGTCATGACAGTGCGTGATCTTGGGGTGCAGGTCCATGAGTGGCACTGGGACAATGCTCATAATTCGACATGCACCGAGGCACCGACCAGATTATAATCCGCTACTTGGGTATGAACCAAATATTAAGAAAGACAAAAATGTGCACAATGATTTGTTCGTAGTTTTTCTTCTTTTTTTTCTTTTTTTTGGGGGGGGGAAATTTGTGTCTCTGCCAGCCGTAACTCCTATCTGACAGACTCGATCTACTGTATCGTCCTTTTCTGTTGGATCTGCCTATCTATCTTGATTTTTTCCCTTGCACTAGAAGGCCGAAATCGTGCAGATGCGATCTCTTTACTCCAACGTTATGAGCAGGTTTGATCTATAAACATTTCATTCACTCACAATTATCAATATAAGCCAAAAACAGTGACTCCAACGAGTGTGGTAGGCGGGTGTTCTGGTGTGGTTTGCTTCTTCTTTCCTATAAAACATCTATCGTCCTTCTCTCTCCTTCTTTTTTATGTTTGTTACCCTCTTGTAACACCTCTAATCTTCTGGCGCTCATATGACTTTATACAGTTGTGAGCGCCGTAAAACCTCTTCTAAAAAAAAAAAATTAAAAAATCTCAAACTGTATCTTTCAATTTCATATTAAGGGTCGCAGGGTGCACCATCATGCCCTTCGGCTCACGGATTTGGTGATGCTCAGCACGCACGACCTCAGAATAGAAGGTGAAAGTGATTTACCATACAGCAGGACTCCTCCCGAATTTGAAGAGTGGGAGTTTCGAAAAAAAAAAGTCGGAGGCTGAACAAATAAACAATATCAGTGCTGCATCAGAATCCACAATTAGAAGAAAAAAAAAAAAACCAACTAAAGACGAACAGATTACATCACACAGAGGTGAGTTTCACCTGTTGTGAGCAAATTAATTTTTTTTTTAAAGAATTTTTTTTTTTTTTTTACCCAGAAAATGTGGCCAAAGTGCAACGCAGTACAATGCGTCGATTTTCCTTTGCCATATCGCGGTTCACATTACACGGACTGGGTACACCGTAGGGCTTGTTCTGTCCAAAAATAGGAAAACCAGGGAAACTTTGTTTCACACACGAACAAATTATTAACAAATATAAACATGTTTTATTTTGTTTTATACCGGTGATTTTTTATACTTCAGGTGTAGAAAATATATTTTAAAATGGAAGAAAAGAGGGCGGGGGTGGGGGGG
>NW_004797285.1:539588-540843 GCF_000002075.1 Aplysia californica | reverse complement strand
AATATTATAATGATAATAATAATAATAATAATAATAATAATAATAATAATAATAATAGTAATAATGATAATAATAATTATAATAATAAAGATCTAGTGGTATCGGTCCTACATCGCTACCCAAGAAAAACAAAGTTCTATCTGCCCCGTAGATTTACCTAGTTTTGAGAAATTTGACGTTAACATTTTTGAGTTTCACAACATTTCAAGCTTTTTCGAATGCAATTCATTGCATATTATCGTGATAACGAATCCAGTTTTATAGCCGGTTTCATCTTACGATTTTGATAGAGCAGCAGATAGAACGTGAATGTGATTTCTCACCTCATGGTCTTAGTGACTCAAAACGGCCAAAAATGTGAGTTAAAACGTTATAATTCTAAGGTAACGGGTCTTAGCGAGTTTTTCACTGTCACAGGAGGTTCAAAAAACATAACTTCCACGATAACCGAGGGAATTCTGTAAAATTCCTTCTGTCTGTTTGGTAGGCAACTCAAATCGATCTCGCTTCAGGGAGTGTACTTTTGGATTAGCCTACGTGTGATCTGAAAAAACTGGAAGCGATTTGCGACACTGGGTACCCAAAGTCCAGGGATCTTCAGCCGTCGTGCCTCCCGGCCAATAAGAAGGAACAATATTTGTCTTGACAACTGCTTTTCAAGTGCCTTCCACAACCCTTATTTTCGACGGATGTCAGAACTATCTGAGCAGTGTAGTGTCATGAGTCGTCTTTTTCACTTTTTAATTTACTCATTTTCTTTATTCTATACGTCGTTTTATATAAATAAACAATTGAAGCTCGAGGAGTATTCAAGTAAACGTTCAAACAGCTGTATATAGAATTACAGCCTACATATTTCTTATGTGGAAGATGCAAATACAAACTATTTCGTGGCTTTTCCCGGGTTTTTGTTTGTTTGTTTGTTTGTTGTTTTTAATTTTTTTAACCTTTTTTTTTTTTTTTTTTTTGAAGATTTAAAATTAATAAAAAGATTTTGGACTAGTCTACCGGTGTCGGCGATGAATCGGTAATGCGCTTCGTTATCGCACACAGAAAGTATGAGATCAATTCCCGTATGAGAATTGGTGGTGGTAGTGGCGGTTGTGATGTTGTTGGTTTTTTTTGTTCTTTTTGTTATTGTTGCTGCTGCTGCTGCTGTTGTTATTGTTGTATCCCTTTCAGCCCGGGTTATGCATGTGGGCAAGGTCATAGTAGCCCGCCTTTAAAATGACACAACAGTCTTGAAAAGGGATTG
>NW_004797285.1:536540-538330 GCF_000002075.1 Aplysia californica | reverse complement strand
CCCCCCTCCTCACCACCCCGGGGGGGGGGGACTGTCTGTCTTCGTGCGGACATTGACAAGCGATTTGCCCTCTGGCCATGTGAGACTTTTGGCTCTTGAGAAGAAACGAGGCGCCCAACCTTTTCTCTGATCCGCTGGCCAGTAACAGTTGTCTAAATTTGTCTTTTCTTTTCAGCTTGTTTGTGGATTTTTTTTTTTTCCAATTTGGTTCCTGTTTCTATTTTCTTGTTTTCTTTTTATTCTCTCTCTCTCTCTCTCTCTCTCTCTCTCTCTCTCTCTCTCTCTCTCTCTCTCTCTCAAGTGCCTCTTTTTTTGCCGGTGTTGTTGTTGTTGATCTTCTTGTAGTTGCTGTCGTTTTTGCTGTTCCAATTCTTGTTTTTTCTCTTGTTGCTGTGGTTGATTTTGTTGTTGCTGTTATTGTTGTTGATCTATCTATTTCTGCTGCTGTTGCTGCTGTTGTTGTTATTGTTGATCTAGCTGTTTCTGCTGCTGTTGCTATTGCTGCTGTTGTTTTTATTGTTGTTGTTGTTGTTGTTGTTGACCTTGTTTTCATTCCTCATATAACTGTCTAGATTTCTTTCGCTTTGAGTGGCAACGATTGACGATGTGAGCAAAGGAACGTTTTATTTATCCATCTGTTTGCAATTTCTCGTCACAAGCCTACGTTTCCAGCGCAACCGAACCGCCAATATGTCGGCATGTCTTTCCTTACTGCAAAAATTAATAAGCCAAGAAATAGTATGTCTTTTCTTTCTCTTGTTCAGCAGTTTAAAGGGCTTGAGAATATCTTTGTTTTTGTTTTTGTAAAGTGTTTTACGGCGCTCGCAACTGCATATTAAGGTCATATGAGCGCGCGGGACACACCTAATTTTTTCAGTTAGTAGGAAATTTTGAATTTTGCCCGGGTGGCGGCCGAAGCCTACTCTTATCGATTTTAGACCACCAAGGGATCTTTAACGTGCGCAAATTGCACACGGGCCCTCCGAGATTTTTTCGCCCTTGTCCGAGAAAGCTAAGTGTAGATCTTTCCTACCAGAAGATCAGGGGTGTGTGAAGAAATTTTTTCGGTCGCTACCCGGATTCGAACCCGGGACCTTTGAATGAGAGGCCAACACCTTAACCTCTAGGCCACGAGAGCCCCCTCAGAATCTCCGGGCAGAGTGCACCATCAGCATATTAATACATAATGTCCCGCAAGACAGGTGTGTGTGGATGTCTTTGGTTCGAATACACAATGCAGTGTTTTGGAACCTTAATTGTTAAAGGCAAGTTCCAAAGCTCTCCACCCACTTGGCTAAGTCCTATCGGAGGTCGAAGATGGTTGTTAAATTCGTTATAGTGTTGACAGGTGCGTTAAACATTTGATCTACTGTTAAAACATTCCTTGGATTTTTCCATGTCCAAGTAACACTGCATTATTATGGCTAAGGTTGTTTTTTTTTTCGATCTACGTTTTTTTCATCGCTTAATAGCTGGAATTGTGTGGACATTTGGGTTTCTTATTTTTTGTTATTGGACTCACACAATTGTTGGTTTCGATCACAACGCCGGTCCCCATGAATCGATCAACTGATCAATCAATCAATGTTTATACCCGATTACATTTACATCTCAATGCACTAGCTCCTGTACGCTGAGCAGCGGGCACGCGAGCTGGGCTGTCTTATCCTTACTTAAAGCGGGAAAACTGAAAGGCTTTGTTTTGTTTGTTTTTGTTTTTGTTTTTTGCTTTTTCTCTGTTGTTTTATTTTATATTATATTATGGGAGATTATGTTGTGTCCGTGTTTGT
>NW_004797285.1:531130-532991 GCF_000002075.1 Aplysia californica | reverse complement strand
CCCTTCCTCTCCAACCCCCACCCTACCATACCCGCCCACCTCAGCCTTTCTCATTTCCAATCCCTCCCCTCCCTAATTGCTTACACTGTAGCGTTTGTGTAGAATCCTAAACCAGTTTTCAGTTGTCAAGATGCTAAACTATTGTGCGGAACACCCTAGTTCGAATTCCAACTACCCACCCCACCGCTTTCAATGTAGCGTTTGTGAAGATTCCTACACCAGCTCAGTTCTGCTGGGCGGGTGACTCGAGTTCGAATCACTTTTGGAACGTACGTGAGTCTGAGTTGTTTGGGGAGTTTCATAGGGCTTTTTTTCCCCTTTCTATCGGAGACGAACGTTAAACTTGAAGGTCTTGCCTCTTGAACAACCTTGCAGTGTTGATAAGGCGTAAGCGTAAACCTCTTAGAATCATACTACAAGTTAAAGGTATTTCATTTCATTTTGAAGCTAATGTCATACGGGATACAATTTTCGTTTAGGCTTGGGGATTGTGGCAAAGGATCGTTGGTTTGAAACCTTACTTTGTAAATTTCTCCAAATCTGACAAACCGGTGGTTGGAAGTCTCCAACTGTAGGTCCTACTTCTTGTCGTTTCCTCTATTTCTGTCTTTCTATCCCACTTTTTTCCATGCTCTACATGGCCGTCATGGTGCCAATGTGCTTCTCTTTACACAAAAAACCGTAGACCGACAATCTTTTTGGCTAAAACTAACCCTGATTCCGAAAACCAAAGTGCTTCACTAAACTCACCTTTTGAAAGCCACTGGATAATCTTAAAGAGATAAGCTCAATTCCTTGGTGTAAGGATAGATAGATGTGTACTCCTGGATCACGCGCTGTTATTGCCGAATTCAGCAGCAGCAGCAGCAACAGCAGCGACGTAGTTGCCGTGGTCGTTGCTGTTGTTGAAGCATTGGTATGTTCGCAGAAAGTATAATTTAGAATTTCCACTTATTTCAAAATTGCTTATTGTTTCACCTCTTGGGTTCCATCAGCCGGACTAATCAAAACAGCTGGAACAACCAGAACCTTTACAGGGTCAACAGTGTTCATTAGCACACAAGAAGAAAAAAAATGCGGAGAAACCTGAAAAACTTATAACAGACCAATGTATAAATGACGTCATCGATTGCTGCTGACATTCAAGTGCAATGCTCTCAAATACTTGATGTACTATTTTTATTATCGAGCTATCAATCAAAGTCACTTATCAGCTATGTCCTATATCGTGTCCTGATGAGGACAATGCCTTGACTGAGACAATGTCCACAGGGTGCTTGCTTCTCTCTGAAGTTGTGTTAGCTTCAAATCAAAACGAAGTAAATGATTTGTTTTATTTATAGGGGGTTTTTGGGGTGGGGGAGGTGGGGAGGGGTAGGGGTGTCATTTTACATTTATTTTGTGAAAGGAGAACCCCAATGACATAGCATGGGCATTTACAGTGTTAGGAATTGATAGGAACAGAAAACAAATACCCGTAGTGTACTCATCTGTGTCCTACTAACATTATTATGAAGCGCTCTGTTGAAAAATTGATAATACCTATTTCGGCCACGTCATAAACAAACGGATATCTTTCAAAGCATTAAAGGCGAAATGAATACAAGGGCAAAATGATAAATAATGTGTTAGAATTTGACGTCACGAGATTTCCCTCTGAGGCCGTTGCATTTTTTATAATCGCCGTCTGCGATCAACGCGTTAGGAGCTTACTTTGTCTTCACGCGCAAAAGGTGTGCGTTCCATATCCATGGGAAGAGGTTTTTATTCGAGAGCATCTTTGTCTTTCTTTTGGGCGACGTTGTCCCTCACAACCCAGGCTGGCCCTGACAGGCAAGATCAAAATAGCCTGCTCATATAT
>NW_004797285.1:528457-531030 GCF_000002075.1 Aplysia californica | reverse complement strand
AGATTATGTAACAATATAATTTTGTTGTATACGTATAGAACATTGTTATATAATAATATATGTCCTGTATACAGAGAAAGAGCGAGATTAATAGAAGGATAGAACGATAGAATGCTAAACAGAGAGAGAGACAGATATATAGACAGATAGATAGATCGATCGATCGATAGATAGATAGATAGATAGATAGATAGATAGATAGATAGATAGATAGATAGATAGATAGATAGATAGATAGATAGATAGATAGATAGATTATGCTGTTTCTGTCGATGCCTTGCTTCTTCCCTGTACTATATTATGACTGTTATGTCGATGTGCCTCTTTTTGCTCAAAGTCAGCACCCAAAACTTAGTTGTATCAAGTGAGAACTGATACAATGTTCCCGTTTAGCCTGTGCCTCGCGTACTGAAGGCATTTTGAAATAGGGCCGGCTTCTACAGGTAGGGGAAGCAAACTGCCTTTTAAATGATTTAAATTATGTTGAAAAGGATTTAAAACATTTACAACTATTACTATCTTTTGAATTTGACTTACACCTTAATCTTCTAAGATGCTTTGAATAAATCTGATCTGATGCTCACATCACAGCATGACTGTTTAGTTTAAGACATGTGGGGGCAGAGACAAGATCTTAAGAAGTGTTTTGACACATGCTACAGGATAAATCTAAAATAGCTTTTCCCTACATCAACACCAGCCGGCAAGCTACTTAAGTATGATGATGTACCTCCTTCAGTTTCTTTTTATAGCATCAGCATCAAGCTCCGTGGAAAAAGAAAGAAGTGTGGGTCGTCTAACTTGCTCACCCGCGTCATGACGTGACTGTGTTACTTTAGCGTGAGGCGCGTGTCTGTATATATGTGTCACGACGCGGTGGAATCAGGTGCTTGTCAAGTCTTGGGCATATGGAGTCATTGGTATCATTTGCCTTGTTATTTATTTTAAAGATATCCATTTATCTTGGATAAAAGTCAAGATATTGGCGATTGAAGGGCGTTGGCGTTGCCTGATTGTAGAGGTAAAATTAGCGAGAAAATGGCCGCCAAAGTTGAGTTATTTCCTCAGCTCGAGGGTCTGTGGAAACCGAAAATTTACCTCTTTTATGCATTTAATCCACACAGAAATGTGTTCTTTAAAGGGTATGAAAAGTGTTTAGCAAAAAAACAAAAAATCAATAAAATTTGCACGACCTACAGGAAAATGCCATTTTCTTGACTGATTATTTTGACGAGCGCTTGATTTCACCACGCTGCCTCACATATTACATTTCGTGTATGTTTATTATTATTTTGATATGTTTCTGTTTTCCTTTCTGGGCTCTGGTGGTAATGGATATCTTACCTCGGGGAACTGGGAGGTTTATTTGTGGAGTTGGCGTGACTTTCTCTAGGCTAGGAAAGGGTGGACATAAAACATCGTTTTGAAGATGGTCGTGTGTAATTTTTGTTTGTGTGTGTGTGTGTATGTGTGTGTGTGTGTGTGTGTGTGTGTGTGTGTGTGTGTGTGTGTGTGTGTGTGTGTGTGTGTGTGTGTGTGGTCGTGCTTGGATGTATGTGTATGTTTGTATTTGTGTGTGTATGTGTTTATTTGTATATGTGTCTGTGTTTATACGTATATGCGTATTTTAGTGTTTAAAGTGCATGTGTGTGTTTATTTGTGTGTATGTATGTGCGTGTGTGCGTATTCGTGGGTTTAAAAAAAGACATTTAATAAATTCTTTCGACATGGAAGGCATAAAAAGCTGTCTTCAATCACTGAATTAGTAAAGATGTATAGCTTGTCCAGCGCTGCCAAAGCTACAAATTCATTTTAAGGGTCTGAAGGTAATGAGATTATGCTCTATTATATCAGATTTGTTAGTATATCTGAGTTGTTCTGAAGCTTATGAGTGATTAAAAGCAACAACTGTAAGGGATTTGGGGTGGGGTGAGGGGGGGGGGACAATCATATCCTAGGCATTATTATTATTATTAATTGGTTTCCTGTGCATGAGAATGTGTTTGCGAGATTAGATGGTCTTTTTATCTGGAATATGAAATCGTTCCTTATAGCATGACGTTATAAGCAGCTAATTATTTTCCTCTTTTGCTTTCATTTCGTTGGTCGCTTTATTGGGTGTGAATTTTATTAGAGAAAACGTGTTTGGTACATGTAGATATCTAGATATTGTCTCAGTTCCTCTCACTTGGCGGGATCTGCTGTGTAATGCTAGGATTCTTTGCAGTTGCAATCAGAAGACGCGAGTTGTTCGGTTCTAGCGTTGGGCAAGGCGGCATCGAGCAGAACAGAGTAGAACACACTGTTTTCAAGGATAAAGCAGAAAGGTTTGGTTAGCCTTGGCCGTGTCCTTCAAAATCGACGGAAGCAGCCCACCTCCGAAATGATCAACACTGTGTCCATGTAACATGCAGTTATTTCCAATCAGCCGCTCATGGAGGGTCATTTAAAATAGGGCAATGCCGAAATCTGCCGTTTGTGTACAGGGACAAAGATAGAACGGAGCTCAGCAAGTAAATCGTTCATCTCGGCTTGGGAAAGGAAAATTGTCCGCAAATGCCAATACTGGTATG
>NW_004797285.1:524223-526494 GCF_000002075.1 Aplysia californica | reverse complement strand
TTATAAGTTGGTAACTTTCTCTCCACATGAGCAAGCCTACACTTTTAGAACTCGAAAATAATAACAGTTTTTTTTTCTCTTTCGTTCTGTCCCGTCTCTCACTCTCTTTCTCCCTTTCTCTCTCTCCCTCCCTCTCTCTTTTTCTCTCTTTGTCTGTCTCTCTATTCTTCTCACTTTCTCTCTTTTCTCCCACATTCCCTTTCTGTCTCTCTGTCTCTCTGTCTCTCTGTCTCTCTGTCTCTCTGTCTCTCTGTCTCTCTCTGTCTCTCTCTCTCTCTCTCTCTCTCTCCCTCCCCCATTTTACCCCTTCACAGGTAAGTTTTTCCAGCGCCATCAACATTTGCATAGTGAAAATTCCCACTCAACAGCAAGCTCTATGTGACTTGCCATAATATATCCCCTGCAGATTTGATTGCCTTCTGAAACAACCTCAACTTCCTTGATGGCATGCACTGCAAACTGTCGTTTTATAAGTGCTAAAAAGCAAAAGAAAAGGAGAGCGCCAAAATCAGAACCCTACCTAGGACCCCAATTATTCTTCAGTTAAACTCCAGGAAGGAAATAACGAAACCGATCAAAACTATAACATAAGATAATAAACCTTGACGTCTTTATCCCAAGGACGGCTTTATCTGGAACCCCCTCAGAAACTGGTTTAGGGGATCGTGAAATGACGCTGGCAATATCACACACACACACACACACACACACACACACACACACACACACACACACACACACACACACACACACACACACACACACACACACACTATTTATATATATATACACCTTGAAGGACCTGACTGGTGAGATTGAGAGCAGCAGTCTTTGTTCAGAATGTTACCAAAAAAAATAAATTTAATTGATGTTATTGATAGAACGGCCGTCTGTGGTGTAGTAGGTAAGCGCTTCGCTGTAGCATGCAAGAGACCCACACCGTGGTCTCTCTCTCTCTCTCTCTCTCTCTCTCTCTCTCTCTCTCTCTCTCTCTCCCTCCCCCCTTGTACCCCTTCACACGTAAGTTTTTACAGCGCTTTCAACATTTTTTAATGCAGGTGTTTTCACGCCATCAATCGACACAAATGAAATCTTTAGGAGGCGGGCTTCCTACCCTATCTGTCAGTGTCAGGCCCAACCCGTGATGATAGGGAGACAAAACCTACTTTTTGGGTCTCTTTTTAAGGGTTATATTGTCGTTTTGTATTTTATTTTATATATTTAGGGGGAGGGGGGGGCTATTGGTTTTTAATATTTCTTTTTTTTTTCAATTCAAAGTGAGGATGGATGATCTTAATTGTTAGTTTCTCGTCTCCTTTTCAGTCTTTTGAGGGATTTTTAGATATTTTTAAAAATTGTTTTCTCATTTACTTTCATTTATTTTTGTTTGCTTGGTTGTAAGGGTTTTTTCTTTGTTTTTGTTGGGGGGGGGTTTATTAATGTTTTGATGTTACACGAGATGTGGAGACAAAATGGGCGAAAGGGGGGGGGGGAGGATGCCTTCTTAGAAAATGATAACAAGTATCTGTAGAGAACGAAATGTAAATGGACTTGAAAATCTGAAGTGACCCTTACACGAGATGTGGCAACACGGAAGCAAACTATGGCCATTATCAAGGGCTCTTTTACCGGGGAAAACCCAGGTTGGCAAAGTCAGCTGACGACACCGGATGCAGCTAGTCGCTAGCCGCTATTTCGGGGAATTCCCAGAAGGCTTGAGGTGTTTGCTTGTACTTGAAATAATTATTGATAGCCACGTTCTTGAGAATTTCCTGACTCATGCTAGCTTTACCCTCTGTCGCAGGCCCTTCTATTTGCTTGTATGTCATGGGGAAGAAAAAAAAACTTGCATTTTTTTTCTCCGACCGTTTGAGACAAATGAAAGTTTTTCATACCTTATGAGTTTTTATTATTCACCTCATTCATCGAACCTTCTTTTTGTTCATCAAACCTAATCAGTTTTGTGTTTGTTTGTTTGTTTGTTTTTTTGTGTCTTTTTTCATTCATCAAACCCAATGAGTTTAATTATCTTGAAAGATTCACTCGGTGTCTTCTTTGTTTTCTTCTTTCTGAATCTCTTGTAGTTCCAAACAGTCCAGAAGTACAGGTTACTGTTCACTGTCTCCGGCATAGCTAAGGATTACCCAAAAGCAGTCTAAATTACAATCCACTTTAGCGTGTAGTTTTGTTGGGTTTTTTGTTCTTGTTTTGGGTAGATTTTTTTAAGGAAGCTGCTGCTTTCTTTTCTGTACCAGTATTGTCTCTTGCTCT
>NW_004797285.1:522889-524078 GCF_000002075.1 Aplysia californica | reverse complement strand
GGGAGGGGACTAATATGTGTTCTACTTCTTGCCTTTCCGTTTACTATATCTGTGTATCTGTCTTGCTTCTTCCCTGCACTATGTTATGACCGTTGTTCTATCAATGTGATTTTCTTTCCTCAAACTTAAACTCTAACAAACTACAGGATCATTTTTTAGACTTGAAAGAGAAGTGATCCTACGGGATTCCTTCCAACATGCGAGATAACTTAAAATTTTCATAAAGCGAGGCAAGTTACCGAAAGTTATCCCAGCGGGTGGTTGGCGGGTGCACTAGTGTGGTTTGCTCCTTCTTTCCTATCAAACGTCTGTCGTCTTTATCTCCCCTCTTTTTTTGTGTGTGTTTATTACTCTCTTGTAACACCTCTAATCTTCGGAACTTATATGACCTTATTGTGCTGCAAGTGCCGTAAAACGTTTACAAAAACTAAACTAAAGTTTTCCTGATGACCAAAAATAAGCATTTGATAATAATTATTAATCGATTTTCTTTTATCATCATGATTATCTTTGAAAAGGTTTGTTTCCAGCTGTGATCGATGCATTCATGACTAATACGGCTATTGTGACCCCATTGCATAATAATTTGTCAAACTCAAAACGCCCAAATTATGAGAGGGCAAAAGGTTTTGTTGTTTTTTTGTGAGGGGGGGGGGTTCCATGACAAAACGTTTCTTATACATGTAGTTTTGACTTTCAGAAGTGTCCCACAAACCCCCAAGATGGACACACGCACCCCCAGAAGATCATGAACTCCAGATAGAGCATCCTTTCACGAAGAATAAGATTCGAAAAGAAGAGTCCAATATTCTTCATCATCAAATCATCAAATCTAGCTAACAACCCCAGCCTTTCCGCTTGCCATTATGCGTAGGGCAATTCAGATACGATCACTAAGAGATACAGATCTGGAATTAATGAACCATGATTATATTGTATTTAGTTGTGTGCCTTTGATTGATATATAATGGGATTGGTTGACAGTGAAAGAGGGGGGGGGGGGTTCCATTCCGATGGAATCGGGGACAGGCTGAAGAAGATGAGAAGGTCGTGTTGATTGGATTGACGTGATATCATAGTGTCTTTGTGTGTTTATTTGTGTGTGTGAGTGCGGGTGTGTGTGTGTGTGTGTGTGTGTGTGTGTGTGTGTGTGTGTGTGTGTGTGTGTGTGTGTGTGTGTGTGTGTGTG
>NW_004797285.1:516928-521513 GCF_000002075.1 Aplysia californica | reverse complement strand
TATATATTGTCATCATCATCATCATCATCCGGTGCCTTGCCGACTGGCGTGGGCGATCATGGACCTCCACTTCACCCTGTCCTGCGCTGCAGCTGCAATGGTGTATGTTGTTCTTGCTGCTACCAGCCATGTTGTCAACTTGTCCAGTATCTTTACCCTCTGTCTGCCTTTGCTTCTCTTTCTATCAAACTTGCCTGTTGTTACAATATTCTCCCCTGCTTCTTTCCGCATAGTGTGTCCAATAAAGTTTGTCTGTCGCTTTCGTATATTCGTCATAAGCTGTCATCTGCAATTTGCTTCAGCCAAGACTTCTTCATTTGTTTTTCTAGCTGTCCTTGGGATACGCAGCATGCGTCTTATGAACCACAACTCTGTAGCCTCAGTTGTTCTTTCCAGCTGTCTATTGATAGTCTATGCTTCGCACCCGTATAATAGAATTGGCTCGATGTAACTTTTCAGTGCTCTTTTTCTTGTTTCCAAAGACAGATTGATGTGCGTGAGTATGTTTCATTTAGTGGAAAATTGCTTTTGCTTAGCAAATGCGGCTTTTAATTTCGGTTTTACATCTCCCATCTAATGATATAATGGTCCCCAAATATGTAAAATGTTGTACCTGCTTGAGGGTGGTATCATTGATTTTCATATTGCATGTTGGGGTTGGAGTTTTTCTGCTTATCACGATTGTTTCAGTTTTCTTAATGTTAAGGCTTAAGCCCATGTTGTCACTCTCTTGCAGGATGACATTTATAGATTCTGTAGGTGTTCTTCATCTTATGCTATTAGAACTGTGTCGTCTGCATATCTTAGAGTGTTTTACTAAAAGGGAAACAAAGCCAGATCCACTGCACAATTAAAATACAGAAAGCGTGACAGTCAAGAAGTGAGTTGAGCTGTTGTTGCTGGAGTTGCTTTTCATAATTATTATTATTGGTTTATGTTGTTGCTGTTGCTCCTGTAAGTGTTTTTATTAAATTAATGGTTCGTAATCATTGTTATTGTTGTTTCTTCTTGTTGTTGTTGTTGTTGTTGTTGTTGTTGTTGATGCTGAATGAGACGGTGCTATTTTGTTTGCAGCATTTATTGTTGCTGCTGTGTTTGTTTTGTTGTTGTTGCTGCTGTTGTTTGCTGTTTTTGTTGCTTTCGATTAAGGAAAACTGAGGGAAAAAAACACATTTCTCTAACACGAAAGAGAATGAGACAGGCGCAAAGAAACACAAGCAGGAGCAGGGCGCCGAAAGGGAAAAGCAGACAGACAGCTATGAAGTAAAAACGGCGACAGCAGCACCGGGATTTAGAAAAAAGAAAAATAAACCAAAATGTTCACTTGATCAAAAGGAAAAAAGAAACTTTCTTCCCCAGACCCCAGGAGCTCACCTGTTCTCAAAATTCTGAGATCCAAACCCTCTCGGCTCCAAGGGCCAGAGCTAAATTTAGACTCACTCGTGCCAGGGATTGAAAGGTCACAGTCCAAAACATGTCTAACAGATGTGCGAGAAAATGCGAAACAAACCGGACGACCACAGAATTTGTACTTTTAATGGGTCGTAAAGCAATGTCTTGCAACACGTCAAAGTGAGGGTTAAGAGGTGAGGGTTTGGGGGTGGGGGAAGATGTCAGTGTGCTCAAGTGGCTGGGAACTTTGCCTTATTTCTGAAAGTCGTGAGTTCGGCCCCCCGCAATAAGTATCCCGATGGATTTCGTTTTCTTGTAGTATTTTTATGACTCTGTGGTCTTAGCTCAGTCCTTTACCAGGCGGACGTAGATTCTAATTGCACCGAGCCGTCCCGGATACATGCAGTCTATGTTGAATCAGGCGTTTGTATACTGGTAGATTTGTACTCTTAGATGCGGGTAGTGCCGGGTGCTCTGGTGTAATTCGCTCCTTTTTTACCCAACCAACATCTATCGTCCATATCTCTTTTCCTCCTTCTTTTTGTGTTTGTCACTCTCTTGTAACGCCACTAATCTTCGGCACTTATATCATCTTATTGTGTTACAAGTGCCGTAAAACGCCTACTCCCATATTATGGTGAACTGTCATTGCCACCGCGATCTACGATAATTATCAAAGTTGAGAGTTTATAGGGACCTCTGACATCCATAAGGGGTTCATAGGGAGAGAGAGAGAGAGAGAGAGAGAGAGAGAGAGAGACAGACAGACAGACAGACAGAGAGACAGAGACAGAGACAGAGAGACAGAGAGAGAGAGAGACAGAGAGAGAGAGAGAGAGAGAGAGAGAGAGAGAGAGTTGGGGAGGGGATTAGTGTAAGGGAAACACTGTCATAAGTACAGATAGTGCTTTGAAAAATTCTGTCTGCATCTGTCCTCTTTCACAGCTGAAAACGTTTCACGTCCGCATCGACACAGTATATAATATTAGGTAGAGGGACCCTGCTTTCTTGCGCATTTAGTTTGTCTTTCTTTGAAATCATAATTGTTTCATTTGAAACCTGCGTTACATTTTGTGGGTACAGATCTCTACTAAAGTTTGATATATTTATACCACACATGTTTATCTAAATTATGCTTTTATCCCCATTTGTTTGTTTGTTTGTTTGTTTGTTCGTTTGTTCGTTTTTTGTTTGTTTTTGCCTGGCTTTTTGTTGTTGGGGGGGTGGGGAGTAGATAAATATATTATTATGCTCTAGTCTTATTCAATCCTTGCGCATTTCATCTCATATTCATCTGACAGTTGCACGTTTATCTGCTCCCATTGGTTGAGACATAACATGTTTAATTTGATCGTGTATTTGCTTATTTTTATGTTTGAATGAATGCATGTATGTGAGCATGCGTGTGTGCATGTTTTGTATGCATTAGTGTGTGTGCTTGTGTGTGTCTGTATGTGTGTGGGGGGGGGTGCGCTAGCGTGTGTATGTTTGGATACTTCTAACGTGAAAAAAAAACGTATCAAAACGCTCCACCCGTTAATTTACATACAACCAAAATAAATGCTCTGGATACTGTGAAACTTTGAAGGCAACAAAACAAATTGAAGGAGGGGCCTCATCTACGTTCTAAGTTTCACTGACGTCTCAGTTCTTTCAACCACACACGCTGCTGTCTGTCGCTGATCTCTATTCTCGGCTCCTAATTGACCCGGCAATGTTTATTGTGGCGTCTCACCTGTACAAAAGCTTACGAAGGGAGCCCATAATTACATGTATACCTCGCCTAATATTTATATAACCGCTCTTTATATATATATACCATAAAGCAAAATGAACAAGCCATACGTGAAAGCCTGGCTTTTATTTTTAAAAACCTCTAACTATAGCTTGTTCACTTTCGTGGTTAAAACAAGATACAGGGTGGTTAAAACAAGATACAGAGTTTGTTCTTTTGTTTGTGCTTTTACTGGGTCAAGATTTTTGTTTTATTTTTTTAATAATTTTGTTTGGTCGATGGCCTCCATAAGTGCCACGCAAAATTTTGTGACAGAAGAACAAATTAACAAAAGAGCTAGATTTTTCCAACACACACACAGACGAAAGTAAACAGGCTTAAGTTCGAGTGGAAGACAGCCTTATGCACAGGTTAACAGACACTGAACACAGCACTGCTACACGACACACTGAGTGACACTCACCTTCTGTTGTTTTATTTTATTTAACAGGAGTCTTAACTATTTGGTCGCTTTTAAGGACAAGCGGGCTAACCCAGATTTCGGGGATTTCCAGATATCTTGACCTACACCAAACGTGGGCATTGCCCTATCTATAAGAGAAGTTTGGTTTCATTGCTGTGTGCATATGTTTGGTTATAGAGAAAACCCTCCTGTCTTTTAAAGAAACTGAACAAGGGGCAAAAACTTTAACTTAGATATTCTCAAAACAGCATTTTTCAGGATAGCCCCCTTGTGCTTAAAAGCGACCATTTATGAGTATTTCTTTGGAGGCACCTGATATCTATATTTAGGTGCGGTTTCAGACAGCAGTCCTCTTAGTACTCACATGTTTGACCAAAACTAACTTGTCTTCATTTTTCTTTTATTTCCAGATCCACAGACTGAAAACCACCAACTCCCACCAGGCGTATAAATCGAAAACCACGATGACGTCATTACCGTCTTCATAAAGCACTCACTTTTACACGTGATGCTCTACGAGTGGTGAGCAGCCATTTATCTTTCCCAAAGACAAAGGGCGTTCCACGTGAGATTTTTATTGACCTAATCCCGATATCTAAGACCCTAGTCATGGTCGAAAAGGCCATGACATCAGATAGCAATGACCGCTATCGCGGTTAGTTTGTTCCAGCTTGTCAGCTAATCAGCGAATCAATCCTATTACTAATTTATTATGTCGTTTATCAGCTAATGATTCGGCAGATTTATGACAGCAGTACAAGCAGATATTTTTAGCAACATAAGCTCCTCCGTAGTTTTTCAGAAAAATCATTACATTCTTTAAAAACCATTGCTGCGTTATCATTAGTGCGACGTTGTGTGTTTGAGTCTGTGTTTAGATTCGTAGCTTTGAAATGAAGTCACATTCCAATGTCTCTTTCTCATCTGTAGCTCAAATGTTGAATGCCTTTGTGAGTTACATTTATTAAGCCAACCTGCCTCCCCTTCGACCTTCC
>NW_004797285.1:513426-516828 GCF_000002075.1 Aplysia californica | reverse complement strand
CCCACCCCCACTCTAGTCTTTTACGTTTTTACGCCTCCACCCCCTCCTTCCCGCCTATTTTTTTTTTACATTTTGTGCCACCTGCCGCCCCCAAAACCACCCCCACTCCCTTATTATGTTTCCTCCAGGTAATGATACCTTATCTCTTCGTGACCCGCCCTGTGTGGTGGGTGGCTCTGAAAGCTAGAGGTGGGCAAAATCCAGATAAACTATCCAGATAACCGGATAATTCTCAATAAAACATTATCCGAATTCAGACTCTTAACTCTCTTTCCTGACCAGTTTGTCGAAGTGGATGCGCCCACTTGTTGAAGTGATGCTAAATGCTAACCCGTTTGTCGAAGTGGTTCTAGCCCATTTGTCGAAGCGGTTCATAACATATTATTTGCCGAAGAGTTGGACTAACATAAATATTATCCGGATTTTGCTAAAGCGACTCATTGCCCAGCCCTACAGAAAGCTCGAATACTCTGACGTCACTAGCGCGCGCTGTGCGAGCCGCCTATCTCCCCTACGTAAATCAGTATCCTGCTCAATAATAATAAATAGTAACAGAGTACGTGAATACACATGTGTATGAGAATGCTCTGGTGATCTGGTTTTGTGCCTTGGTGATCTGCTTTTGTGCCTTGGTGATCTGCTTAATGCCTTCTTACGAGAGCTGGCCTGTCTCAGGGGAGGATCATGAATGCGCAAAGATCATAGATCTGAGATTTATTTCCATATCACAGCTCAACACATTTCAAAAGCTGACGGAGTAGCGAGTACGTTGTGGTTTGAAGCCTGCTACCCAAAAAAAAAAAGGAAAAAGAAAGGAAAATAGAAAAAAAAGCTGGAAAATAGAAAGAGACGTTGAAGGAAGTTCATATCTACGCCACCTCGCTTTTTTGTTTCAATTACGATTGGTCATCTGGAATAGCTTGACTTTTAAACAAGAATGAAAAAAGCCTTAAGAAAATACGTAAATGTACACGTCCTGACCTTTTTCTTGGGGTTTCTATTTTGTTTTCACATTTCAACTTGGCTACGTAGGGAAAATGTAGGTCATTGTTTCACCTTTCAATGATACTGCAATTAAGATAAGATATTTACATCTTTGTTGTCCAGATCCTGGCACATTTGTTTGATGTTTCACCACATACAAACACACACACACACACACACACACACACACACACACACATACACACACACACACACACACACACACGCACACATACAAACACACACACTCACACACACACAGACACTCACACACTCAAACATAAACACACACACACACACACACACACACACACACACACACACACACACACACATAGGTTTACAGCCACGTGCATAATATAGATGAACAGTAATTTAAACAATAATAATCTTAAGCTAGATACATACTCATGTTATTCTGGTGCATGCTTTAAGGTCATATGAATACTTACAACAAGATGCTTAAGGTGGAAGAATTTTGATGGATGATGGTAAAAATGACTTTCTGTATCTTTCTTTGTTGCAGATCAGAAGCCTAGGTCTTTTACTTCTGACTGATGTTTTTATTTAATTAAGGGAACAAGGGATGCTTGTCGTCTAAAAAGATGGAATTATTTTTTTAGTGCAAGCTGTTATACAATTCACAGTCGCACGTAGCAGACATGAGTTCGATTTCCGTGTTGGGAGGGGGGTGGGGGAGGTAACAAGTCTCTACCTTACAATACTAAGGGAAAGATGTATTGCTGCTCAGAAAGATCAGCTTTTTCACTTCATAGATCACTCAAAAGCTTTCGATAAGTGGCAGCGATAGCCCAGTGGACAGGCTAGTGGACTCGTAATCGTGAGATTGCGGGTTTAGGGGTTCGAGCCTCAGCAAGGTCCGACTTTGTATATCCCTTGGAAAGGCAGTTCTGACGGAGACGGACGTTAAACTCGGAGGTCCCGTATCTTACATAACCTTATAGTATTGATAGGGGCGTTAAACCTATACCATTTCACCATTTCACCATTTGCGTTCGATGAAGTCCGATATAATGAGCTACTTAAAATTTTAGAAAAGCTAGAAATAGATGGAAAAGCTCTATCTAGCGAATACAGCCTGGTTTGTGGTCGAAGTCAGCCTTCTGGATCATTTATTAAATTGTATCGATAGGGCTTACAACTTCCGCAATAACGGGGTTTTCTCCGCATTTTGATAAATGAGTTGTTTCCTATTTTGTTTAATATAGATCCTCCCCACTTTGTCACGTGAGACTGTTTCGCTGCTAAGTCCAGGGTCTATCGGGACTCGACACGCTGGAGCACGGCATCCCCGCCGAATATCTGGAAGGTTCCAGAGAGGAACCAGACTCCTCAACCTCCGTCAACGGTGGACATCAGACCATGACGCAGGACACAGCTGTCAACTCGCCTTCTGTCCATGGGCGTGGTCACTCAGGCGGAGCTCAGCCCCCTCCCCGCAGCCCCCGACACCCACAGGTCCGCCTCCGGAGGTCCCGGATGGACAGTAATGACTCCGAGCACAGCAGCGGCTCCGGTGTGTCTCAGGACTCCGGCCACTTAAACCCCGCCCCTGCCATTCATCTCATTCCTGGCTCCGCCCCTGCCTCCCGGGCCTCCTCGTTCCGAGAGGGGCAGCGACCTCCGACCTCCCGCCGCTCCCCGAGCAGAAAGAGTGGGGGCAGCGGGGGAGGAAGTAGCAACAGCAACATCAGCAGCAGCAACAATGCAGCAAACTCGTCCTCGTCTTCGTCTTCCAACAACAACAAACACCACGTCGCCAAAAACGCGTCGTCTGATGAGACAAATGGCGAAAGTCTCGGCCCTCGAAGGAGTTCCATGCCGAACGTGACGGAAAATTTCTTGACAGTCCCACACCCCGACGACGCTAAAGACAATCGCCTCAGACGCGTTCGCTCCTTCAAGACCACCTCAAAAGGGGGCGTGGTGAACAGAGGCGACTCTTTCAAGAAGAAGAGCACGCACAGCCTCATGTCCACCGGCAGCGCGGTGACCGACTTGAGACAACAACAACAACAGCAACAACTGCAACAGCAACAGCAGCAACAGCAGCTACAACAGCAGGAGCAGAGACAGCTTCTGGCGAACATGGTGAATAACAATTTGTTCACCCCGGAAGCCCCTCCCGTCCCGACGTACTACCGGGTGATTATGATGGGCGCTGCTGGGACGGGCAAGTCACAGATGGCCAAACAGTTCATGACGTCAGACTTTGTGGGCGGGACTGAGGACAGCTCAGGTGAGTTACTCTTCGGATGATACTGCAGTCCTCAATCACTTAAAGATCTACGTCTCTCTCTCTCTCTCTCTCTCTCTCTCTCTCTCTCTCTCTCTATCTATCTATCTATCTATCTATCTATATATGTATCTATCTATCTGTCTCTCTCACTTTCTTTT
>NW_004797285.1:510831-512199 GCF_000002075.1 Aplysia californica | reverse complement strand
TGTGTGTGTGTGTGTGTGTGTGTGTGTGTGTGTGTTTGTGTGTGTATGTGTGTGCGTATGTGTATCCGATTTTCTTGCTCATGAGATTTGCCAAAGCACTCAGACTCACCCAGTGTACTGACAGATAAGGAAAAAATCTGCTCGCTGCACTTCTAACTAGTCCCCATTAGTCTATTATTACATTCCAATCCCCTGTGAGAACTGCAGTAGAGCACAAACCTATCCTGAAATAGAGAGCTCATTTTTCTGAGAAGTCAGTTCTGCATAATCGCGTCGGACTATAAGTCGGACGTGAGAGTGTGCCTTTATCAAATAAAAAGAATAATATGCATAATTAATAGGCTTTGCTTGTTGACCTCAATCAATTTGATATTTTTAGCATGGGACGTCATTGGTTAATTTGCGCCATCCACATAGGAATGATAATTAACCTAGACCGTGCACTCTGGCGTATTCCCTGTTAATATTTTATGGAATGCACCATTTTACTCGATTTGAGGCAAACGAAGAGCAAGCGGCGAAAAAAAGGTGTCTCGAGAACTCGACTGGAGCGAGACAGCAGATGTTTTACCTTCCTTTTGGACGTAGTTGTGCAGCTTATTATGGTGCGCAAGGGACGAGCGTTGGTCGTGAACAGGCGTATGTGACGTAGCGGTTAGACACTTTTCTGTCCCATGCAGGAGAACCGAGATCGATTCCCAATCGGGATGATTTTTTTAAAAAGAATAATCAAGTACCCAGGTCTTTCTGCTGGAACGTTGTATCCGTCTCAGCCCAGGCTGGTCCTGACCATAGATGTACACTATAGTGCAAAAGGAGAAAACTCTATGGTCCTGACAGACAGGATCGGAGCATACCTCCTACATGATCTAAATTATAATTGTATCGATGAGTGTGTAAAAACTCCTACATTAAAAAAAAAAAAAACTATTTGCCATGACAGTGCGCGGTCTAAGAGTGCAAGTCATTGGTATACCGCCTAGTCCGCTACTCGGCGAACCGTAATACTGTTCTATCACCGCTGTAAGCGTCATTATTATACGCGACAAAGGTAAACATTGGTTATTAAATGTGCACTGAGCGGCGTCACATGAAACGGTTTGACGTCACACAAAAACAAGCAATTAATTTTCTCCAAAGAGCACATCTCGAACTGAACGCCAATTTACCGAGAAAATAGTGCCTTGCAAATAAATTTCCGGCAATTTGACTGATAACTGATATTGTTGATAGGTCTTTTTTTTTTTTTATCAATTTATTTATTTTTGTTTGTTTGTTTGTTGTTGTTTTGTTTTTTTTTGGGGGGGGGTTCTTTTTGTTTCTTTCGCGAACTTTTTTTGTGTGGTGGGGAGAGGTGTTTGTGTGTGT
>NW_004797285.1:509217-510290 GCF_000002075.1 Aplysia californica | reverse complement strand
CCCCAAAGAAAAGATAATAATAAACCCCTCAAACCAGATCAGGTCTTTTGTATTGAAGTCGATTCTGCTTTCTTTCTACGATCTGCTACCACTGGACCCTATTGTTTTAACACCTATATTACGGATTCGATATTTGGAAAACTCGTCGACCTCGAATGTATTTTCCGATTACGAACACATCACGTAGAAGTGTTTGCAGTCGCTGAGGAAAAACGCCATTACTGTTTGTACTGATTTGGGGGGGGGGGGACGCCATAACTGTTTGCCGTGGGGGGTTTTTGGAGAAAAAAAAACAAAAACAAACAAAACAGTCCCGCCATATTTTTGCGGCCGTCTGTTTAAGAATTCATTCCACTCCTATTTTCCGTTGGCATCAACAAATCAATTTGCAAACACTCCAGCTGCTATTACACGGGAGGGCATGTTAAAAGGGCTGCCCTCATATAGAGGGAGCACAGATAATGGTCAGTGGCCATGGGCAGAGGGGGCGATTCTGGGGAGGGGTGGGGGGGGGATTTAATCTTGTTTGTCCGCGCGTCGAGACGAAGTTAACGCTTGAATTAGAGTTGTTGTTACTTCCATATTCATTACAATACCCAACTGATTGCTACTCTGGTGTGTGTTTGTGGGGGGGGGCCGGAGGGGGGAGGGACAAAAATTGATCTAGAGGAGAGGGACAAAGGAGGAGATGAGAAGGACCAAGGAGGAGAGGAGAAGGACCAAGGAGAAGAGGAGAGGGACAAGGAGGTTGGAGAGAGGGGTAAGGAGAGGGGCGAGGTAGGTAAGGAGATGGACGAAGGGAGGATGGGAGGGGGTCGGAGAGGGACGAGAGGGAATGGAGAGAAGGAAAAGGAGAGGGGAGAGGGAGTTAAGAAGGTGGGTAGGGGGGTTGCCGGGATTATTCCGTTTGTACTTCACACCGGGAGACGCAGCTAGAGCTAACGCTGAAGGAGTTGTTGTTAGTTAAGGAGATGGTCGTTATCTGAGTGGTGGTGCCTGACTGACTGATTGCTTGTGACTGACTGATTGTTGTGTGTGTGTGTGTGTGTGTGTGTGGAGGTGTTTGTGTGTGT
>NW_004797285.1:506280-509117 GCF_000002075.1 Aplysia californica | reverse complement strand
GGGGGGCTGAAAGAGAGAGAGAGGGGGGAGGGGGGAGTCAGACAGACAGACAGACAGATAGACAGGCTGACAGACAGATAGACAGACAGAGTGACAGACAGACAGACAGACAGACAGACAGGGTCAACCTGGACTGAATTAAGTACAATATCTACGCAAACATACGGAGATACACGATACGTGAAGAAATAACTTTCTCGTGTGAAAATGGAACTCTCGTCGTCTGTGTGGAACAGCTAAGAGTAAGAGCCTTTTACCGTTTCAATCTGACTCAATTTGAGTCAAATGAAGGGCAAAGGGGAAAAGTGCCGCGCACACATGACTACACCGAGCTGTTGTTTTGACCTTCTTTTGGGTGCAACGGCGCTGCCCAGTGCGAAATACGTCGCCTCAAGAAAGGAAGTGGTTATTCTCACCCCCTCAGTTGCGCTAACATACGGTAGACCTATAGTCTATAGCACACACAGAACAGCACAGAGAATAACTTATAAGTTGTAGAGATAAATTTCAGGTTTAGTTTATTTAATGGGCTGAGTGAAGGCCATTTCACATCATGAACAGCAAACAGCAGTGAAAAAAAAAACAGAGGAAAAAACACAATCTACAATAGATCTAGATATTAGATCTAGACTAGAAATCTAGTCTAGATCTACATCTATGGTTATGCAAGGACGAAATGCCAAGAGCAGAACGCAGCTGATACCGACGGGTCCTCACAATTTAAATAGATCTAGATCAGGCGCGGTTCGTCCATAGAGCACGGTCGTGCAGTGTCGCCCAAAATGTTTTAATGTTCTATGACGTAAAACACCCACAATAATAAAATAAAAGACGCCAGAAACAAATACTAGTCAAATATTATATCAAAACAAGGCCCTCGCTGACGCCGTAACTGTCATTTCTATTCTATAGCGCCGTAAAACCTCGACTATGCCATGCCTAAGTCCATGCGCTGTATCTAAACATAACAGGATAGTCATCAGTGAAGACCTGACCTATAAATCACTCTTTGGGATAACCCAAGCGATGACGACACTTGTAGAGAGTTTGGCGATACATAAATATTAATAAGACGGCACATCTCAAATGTGCTCCTGCCGAATAGTGCCGAAACATAGCCCACAGTAGGCAATCTAAAAATAAACGCCATAGACTGTGCACTATTCCATGCCAAAATTGTGTGGGCCCCGGAGCAATCCAGCGGAGTGCTCAAGTGAATTTTGATTGGTTCATTGTCTTGTCACTATTTTAAGTGACTCTGTGACCGTGAACCTGAGGGAGGTGAACGTGACATACTTAAGTAGCCGTCCTATGAGTTGTGCTTTTGAACGGTTTTGTAGTGGAGTAGTGAAAGGTATTACTTGAGTGTTCAGTTCTAATGCAGGATGAATGAAACTGACGTTTAGATAACAAACAGATTTAGTTCTAGAAGTCAAAGCCATAAGTAAAAAGAATGTAAATAAAAGCACAAGGTCTTCCTTCACCAACCCAAAGATCCTAAAATTATACACCATCCCATTTACTCTGCCCTTGATTATCTACAGCCTAAGATAGCTTAATTGTGCACACCCACTTTTTAGACCCACGAGCCGCCCCTGATCTAGATCGAGATCAAGCTTAATTTCAAGAACATTAAGAGTCGCCTCATGCTCACACCGGGGTGGGGGTGAGAATATCGGGTCATCAGCTATTCTCACCAGGTGGCCAGAAATGCCCTCTTCTCAGAACTGGTAATGGCGTCTGTGGTGAAATGATGAGGTTGGTTTGGGTACCTCACGGAAGACACAAGTTAGAATCGTGTGCAGTGAAATAAAAACAGTTACTGTCCTGCATAATCATCACTGGACAATAGCATTTCATTCGTGTTATAGAAGTAACGTAAGAGACTGTGAGAAAGACGACCAGGAAAATAGATAGTATCAGGAGAAAGATGGAGAAAGAAATAGAGTGAGAGAGAAAGAGAGAGAGGAGGGGGGAGGGAGACAGACAAACAAGGAGAGAGAGAGAGACAGAGAGAAAAAGATAGAGGGAGGTAGAGAGAGGGGGGAAGAGAGAGAGAAAAAGAGAAGGGGTGGTCTGTGACGTTTTGATCTTCGTACATCCTTCTTACCACAACTGAGAAATAGTTCGATTATTTAGGAGGCAGGTTGCTTCAACCCGTAGTGTTGCCAACCAGGTCTGTGTAAGATAAGTCTCAGCAGAGAGCAGGAGATACTCAACAGGATATCTTCTTCGCTTGGGAATCGCCCTCACTTCTTCTTCTGCGCGAGAGGCGAAGAAGTCTGATCACGGACACGACAAACGCCAATCAGAAGGTCATTAATTCTTAATTAAGGACATGGCGGACTCAGAATACGTCCGATCAACAGCGTGTCAAGGCAATTTTGGGTACATTTTGCTCTATCATACGCAAATCAGACACATGAATTTGCATATTAAAGTATGCATATTATTGCATGCTATTTTCATATCAAATAAAGAAAACGGAATTGAAAAATATGTATAAATAACAAAGTTATACTTCTGTTTTAACGTGCCCCCAAAACGGATTGTCAAATTACCAGAATGCGCATCCTTCAAGCTAGGCTCAAAGAATTCAAAAAATGAATAAAATTCCACTTTTATTAATCTCACTCAGAAAATTTGGTTCTCAGTGGCGTAAGTTTCATTATACAAACATAAACCCAGTACGTAAATTCAAATACATAATACATGTATACATAAACTCATAGATAAATATATACGCACATACTGAAACAACGGATTGTGTTCGCTAAACGGTATCGATACAATCTCCACCTGCCCGCTCCTTGCTACACCCCCCGCCCCCATCATTT
>NW_004797285.1:503912-505083 GCF_000002075.1 Aplysia californica | reverse complement strand
GAGGGAGGGATTAGAGAGAGAGAGAGAGAGAGAGAGAGAGAGAGAGAGAGAGAGAGAGAGAGAGAGAGAGAGATCAGAGAAAGAGGGGAGAGAGAACTGATTTACACAGCGGGAGGATCGTTCCTGCGCTTAGCTCATAAGGGGTAACAGAATAGAATGATAAACGTTGCCGGGTAAAGGGGGAAAGAATTCTTGGGGCCGACGTCCGTCAATTTAGTGATGACGAAACAGATTAGTGGTGAGCGGCCTTCATGAACGTCATCTCATCGGGGGATCTTTCTTCCGAGATAAGTGAGTTGCAGAGCTAAGACCTACGTTCTTATACTACGTTCTCTGAGCCTCTAGGCTAAGACAGAAAGCTAGCTGCGCCAAGATAACTCCCCATTGAGACAATTTAGATGAGGAAGGAGGCGGGTTTTTTCGACTTTCGACCCTGTCTGCCCGCCCTGCCTTCCTGCCAGGGTAAATCCGGGCTAAGTGTGAAACAAAATCCCGCAGGTTGACAGAGAATTAAACAGCTTTGTTTTTCGTTTTGTTTTGTGTTTTGTTTTTTCTTTGACTTTGTTTCGTTTTAGTTATGTTTGATACGTTATGTTTGTTCTGTTTATTTTAAAAGTTTTTCTTTTTTTTTTTTTGGGGGGGGGGGTGTTCTTTTTCTTCTTTGGTTGATGTGTGAATCTCTTTAAAAAACAAAACTAGAAGCAAAAAAAAACCACCCAAAAAGCAAACGAACTAACGAACGAACAAAATGTCTTTTGTGATGTATCATGTAGTGGAGATACTAACCATACACTTTTTGGCCAAGTCTAGTTGATGTCTCCTCTCTAAACTTACTTAACCTCCTACCAAGGACCTTACCTTGCCTATCACAGACATCGGAAGCCTCAACTCTCGCCGGACTGTAGGACCAACATAGAGGTTGCCTTGACCTCAGACCCGATAAGTTTAACTTATTTAAAGAGGGGGATATTTTAAGTAGACCTTTACCTGTCTTTTTATGGTATCAACTTTTGTGCACTTTGGATTTTAACGCGTCTATAAGCATTTATACATCGTGGGGGTGTGGGTGTGGGTGGGTGTTTGTGTGCGTGTGTGTGTGTGTGTGTGTGTGTGTGTGTGTGTGTGTGTGTGTGTGTATGTGTGTGTGTGTGTGTGTGGGTAGACCTTTACC